>NW_024097292.1:362500-552202 GCF_016545835.1 Crotalus tigris
TTGGAGTCTGGGCAGATACTGCGTTCTAATTATTAAACTAACAAAAACCATTTAGCCTGAAGTTAAACCAGAGCATTTACGTTTAAGATGGGTTAATCACATTCCAGTTAAAAGGAATAATAACCATGATGCTTTGTGCTGATGGAGAGATGAAACCTCAGTGATAGGGCAGATTATTTGCATTAAAAAGATGCCAGATTCATCTCAGCATGTCTAGTACAAAAGATCAGAGAGAAATGAAATGAACAACTTTTGCTCATAGTTCTGAATTACTACCACTAATTTGAATAGATAATACTGGCCAAAAATTCTCAATTTGAAAGCAACAGTTTAAATAATTGAATTTAACCTCCTCCTTATGAATCTAAATTAAAACATTCCTCATGATGACTATCTAATTTTTTTTGGAGGGGTGAGGCAATGCATCCAATAAAAGGCAGCTACAAACTCTTACAGGTAATTGGTTCCATTATCAAAATGCTTTTACAGTTAGGATTCCCCCACCCCAACACTTAACTAGACTTTGCCTTCCTGACACTTAAATCCATTATACTACATCCTTTGAGATGACTTTCCCCTGTGAGACCTCATTTTGGTATTTGAAGAGTGCTAGATGCTAAGCTATTTAAAGAGACAGATTAGATGACACATGCTTCAGCACATTGTCTCATAGGGTCTGCATAAAATGTGCATCCCATTGCAAATGGATATCTCATCTCTTTTTGCTGGTAGTGTTCCTCTTTTCTCCATGATTTCTATTCAGGCCAATATATGTTGGATGTTGCCCACTTGAGGGAAGCTTCTTTAAGGCATATTTCAATGCCTGTTTCCTGCCATAAGTCTGGTATTTCCCAGGTGCTGTAATGATCCTCTATATGCAGGAAGCATCATGCACTCCATATTGAACTAGCACATCCTCCCTTTCTGTTCCACAATCCTTCCCCAAGCAATTTGACAAGATCAAAGAGTGTGAAGGAGCTCAGCATCTGGGATTGGAGCCTAACAAATGAGCAGACTTGAACTCTCAAACAGTAAGTAGCACTGAAAGATTACTTTGCCATTGATGCAGAGCCCAAGTAGACATTTTGTCCTGACTCAAAAGAGAATAAATAATGAGAGGTGACTGATCATAAAGTGGTTGGCACTTTCTTACTGATGGCCTCCTACTATTAATGCAGTTGTGCTCATCTCTGCTAGGAAGCAACCTTGGAATGGATGGTTGATCAGGCTTAGTGAACAGTGAGTGTCAAGGAAGTTACATGCTCTGTCTTCTGGAGGGAGCATCCTTGAAAATACCCTACCTCCCATCATGACTGCTGCTACTGCTGCTCAAAAAATAATGGCCAGATTTAGGAGATTATCTGCATTACTTCTACAAAGGAGATGATTATCTATAATAGCAAATAATGCTTCATTCAATTGGTAGAAAAGAAGACACAATCCTAACCCAGGATTAAGCATGTTTATCCTTAACTCCTTCTTGAACAATATAAATGTTTGAAATGCAATGCCTTTCGCAACACTTGTAAAAAAAAATATCCTAATCTAATTTCATTAAAATTAAACTTTATTGGTCACTCTGTATCAGAGAGAGAGAGAGATCACACTATTTAGTCTGTTTCAGCATTCCCCATTTTATGGCACTGAACTTATAACTGCCTACTGTAATTAACCCCAAAATAGCAGAAAAATCATCTAACCTGTGAAGGGCTTTGAAAGAATCTGAGCTGCTTCCAAATAACCAGATTGGTTTGCCATTTCATACCGGATTCTGTTTTGATTCACAGGTTTGCTTTTATGAGATATTTTAATTGAAGCTTCCTCAGATTAAAGCATTCCTTGAAGATTTGCACTGTCCTAAAACTTAAACCAAAACCTGTGGTCCAATCAATGTAAAAAAATGGTTAAAAAAACAAATTATGGTTTACATATTTGTATTATTGACTTTGTTTAGCCACTGAATATTTATCAATAATGTTGTAGGTATAGGTATTATAATTAGAATACCACTATTCTTGCAGCATAAGATTTATATTCTGGAAATTTTCCTTATGGAACACAAAAAAGGACCCAGTGAGCCTTTTTTGTTATTGCTGTTGTTGGACCACATAGTCCCCTTTAATTTAGGACATTTCTACTTTATAAGCAGTTAGTTCCCCCAAATTTATGATTGCAAGCCACCAGAGTTACCCTATGGTAAGAAGGGTGTCCAATAAATGTTAGGAAGGAAGGAAGGAAGGAAGGAAGGAAGGAAGGAAGGAAGGAAGGAAGGAAGGAAGGAAGGAAGGAAGGAAGGAAGGAAGGAAGGAAGGAAGGAAGGAATCTTATAAATAAGTAAATAAATCTGAAATTCCACTGGGGTCCACAACTGTATGCAATGATTCCATCTCAATTTCCTAAATAAGCATTTTTTTTCCTCTTCTGCATCTTGAAATGGGGATTCCTTTCTACATCTGAAAGACCCTGCAGATGGAAAGATCATGCCCAGGGCACTCACAAGGACAGAATAGCATGCCTGCTGATACCCAGGCAACAAGCTCTCATTCCCCTTCTGCATGTGTGCTAAGTCCTTGCACTGGGCAGTCTAATGAAGAAGAGCAAGGCAAAATGGCACTACAAAGATCAAGGGCTAGGCTAGCCTGCAGGGATCCACATGATTTTCTCACATGCATTAAACACTTGCCCTCTGAACAGATTAAAATTCTGCACCTCCCATTTTAGTCTTACAGCATTCCAGTTAAGTAGGGTAGGTAGCCGCTAGTGAGTAGCCTAATGACCCCCCAGTGAGCTTTATCACTGAGCAATCTTTCCAGTCCTACTCTTAATCCTAACCACTCCACTCCACTTTAGGGATGGATAAGTAAAGCACACATATCAGGGGTCACTAGAGCTTCATTAAATGTACTGGTCTAGAGCCCAAAGTGGGAGCACCTATTTGACCACCTACTCATTTGTTCTATCCTTTTCTTTGGTCCTCTTCTCTTTCTCGGACCTTCTCTTTCTGTATTTCTCTTCTTATTTCTCTCTCAATAACACCAGGCCTGGATCAATAACTGTTGCCTGAAGCTGAATTGGTTGCTTACAGAAAGCTTTTGAAAAGAAGTGAAGGATTTCATTCAATCACAGGACCTCAGATTATCCACCATTGCCATTTTGATTCCCCTTGAAATGACATAAACTTTTGTAATGGGTAGCACTGAAGTTTAGGTTTACAAAATATTTTAGCCTTTGCGTGAGAAACAAACCTTGGTCAACAAGTGGCCTGTCTCGTTATTGCCAAAGTGCAACTTTTATTTGATTGAAACAATGAGGACAAAAGAATGAGTATTTTAAGGAAAAAAATGCATTTCTTGCAAGGCAGGGGTCACCGCTAAGTTCAGAGTCTCACTGAATTGAAGCTTACAGAAATTCTTGAAAAGAGATATAAAACATTTAAGTTGCTATTTCAGCTGTACCTAGTAGTTATTCCACGTGGAAAGCTCGGAGAAAATCATGTCAAATTCTTTACGACCACCTCAGGATAAGAAATTGTTGATGGAGGCTTGTCTGGTAGCTAAGGGAACAGTGAAATCGTTTTGAGCAAATTTAATACCTGTGAAGGAGACGTTTGCTCTTTAAAGAAAGAAAATTAGTTTTCAGAAGAATGTGTGACTGAGTAAAGATGAGGGGAAGTACAGTGCCCAGGAAGCAAAATGCAAAATGACTCCTTTGGTACAATTGGTCAGAATATTGTTGACTTCAGCCTCTCTTTTATATTGCTGCTTTTCCATCTGAGGAAAATCTCTCATTTCTGTAAAAGAATCTGGATGTATTGCTCAAGTAACAAAATTATGACAAATATGGCTATAAAAATGTCCCCCCGAAGAATCTCTTGATAAGAACCATGGTGGCGCAGTGGTTAGAATGCAGTATTGCAGGCTAATTCACCTCACTGCCAGGAGTTCAATCCTCACCAGCTCAAGGTTAACTCAGCCTTCTACCTTTCGAGGTTGATAAAATGAGGACCCAGATTGTTGGGGGCAATATACTGACAGAATAATCAGCTTAGAGAGGGCCGTAAAATACTGTGAAGCAGTATATAAATCTAAGTGCTATTGCTATCTCCCTGCACAACATTATACCTAAAGTCAGGCATGGCAAATGTATATAAAGATAGTCCTTATCACCATAATTGGGCTTAGCAATTATGGTCCTACATTATGAGGATAGTACTGATAGTAACAGAGTAGTGATCTGACCCAGTTTTATAACCCCTTTTAATGGTAATCATTAAGCAAATGTCATTGTCATTAAGAGAAATCATTTGCTATGGGCCAGATTTTGCAGGATAATTGGAAGTGCCCCAAATGCAATCACATGAACAGGGGAGATGATGTCAGATGATGTCAAAACTGGGTCATAGGTAGCTTTGGGAGGGATCTATCACAACTTTAACCTATCACTAAGAATCCAATCATAAATTGAGGACTACCTGTAATCTCACAGTAAAGTTTGATCATCCTTTCTATGTTGGTATCAGAAGGTATTGTCCATCAGTATCATAACCAGGATCTGATTCTTGATCAATTCACTCTCAATTTATCCATCAGTTCTATCCCCTAGTATCTTTACTTTAATCCAAAGCTTGAAAACACAGCACTGGCAACACACACAGCACAGCAAACAATATCAAATTAATGTTAAAATACATAAATAAAAATGACTGAAATCTCACGGAATCGCTTTATGTCTAAACTCAGGACCTGGAAAATGTACTTCTGTGATCTAAATGAATCATAAATGTACTTTTATGATTCTTTAGGAATACAATGAATTTCAAATGTGGAATTGTACATGAGCAACAAACTTTGCTTGATTTCTTTGAATGATTAAATTCTATTTTTCTCAAATCAAGAACAAACAAGAAAAAAAATCTGAACTGCCAGCGAGGAAAGAGAACTTCATTATGAAATAATAACATGAGGATAATTAAACAGCTGCCCATAAACCACTCAGTCCAGGACTTGAATTACCCAGAAGCCTCAGTGACTATGATGTTTCAATACAGAGAAAAATTAGAAATAAAAAGAGAATACTTGGGCAAGAAACAAAGAAGGTAACTGAAATCCAGAGAGAATGAAACCTAAAATCAATACAATATACACAATATTATGTATATCATTTTATTCTACTATAAAATAGTCTGCTTGAGAAACCACTTAGTTACCAAGCAGGAAAAGAAAGAAGAAAGAGGATTAAAAACATGCTGTGGATATTTGAAAATCTTCCATGGTGGTTGGAACCATCCTAGTCAGATAAAAATATCTGGGAACAAATAACCTCAATACCTGGGAAGAATCTGGAAAAGATAATCAAACAACGAATCAGCGAACACCTAGAGGCAAACAAAGTCATTACTAAAAGCCAACATGGGTTTGTCAAAAACAGTTCATGCCAGACAAATCTTATTGCATTCTTTGATCAAGTGACAAAATTAGTGGATCAGAGGAATGCTGTGGATATAATTTACTTGGACTTCAGTAAGGCATTTGATAAAGTAGATCACAACCTACTACTCAATAAGATAGAAAAATATGGGTTAGACAGCATCACCATCAGATGGATCCGTAGCTGGCTGACCAGCCATGCTCAGTGTGTGGTCCTCAATGGAACTGCATCTACATGGAGGGAAGAGTGTAGTGGGGTGCCCCAGGGCTCTGTTCTAGGCCCAGTGCTCTTCAACATCTTCATCAATGATTTGGATGAGGGGATAGATGGGGAACTCATCAAATTTGCAGATGACACCAAGCTGGCAGGAATAGCCAACACTCCAGAAGACAAGCTTAAGATACAGGAGGACCTGGACAGACTTGAACACTGGGCGCTATCTAACAAAATGAAATTCAATGGTGAAAAAAGAAAGGTTCTACATTTAGGCAAAAAAAACCAAATGTACAGGTATAGTATAGGGAGTACCTTGCTCAATAGTAGTAACTGTGAGAGGGATCTCAGAGTCCTAGTAGACAATCACTTAAATATGAGCCAGCAGTGTGCTGCAGCTGCCAAAAAAGCCAACACAGTGTTGGGCTGCATTAACAGAGGGATAGAATCAAGATCACGTGAAGTATTAATACCACTTTACAATGCCTTGGTAAGGCCACACTTTGAATACTGCATCCAGTTTTGGTCATCACGATGTAAAAAAGATGCTGAAACTCTAGAAAGAGTACAGAGAAGAGCAACAAAGATGATTAGGGGACTGGAGGCTAAAACATAAGGAACGGTTGCTGGAATTGCGTATGTCTAGTTTAACAAAGAGAAGGACGAGGGGGGACATGATAGCAGTGTTCTAATATCTCCGGGACTGCCACAAAGAAGAGGGAGTCAAGCTATTCTCCAAGGCGCCTGAAGGGAGGACGAGAAGCAATGGATGGAAATTGATCAAGGAGAGAAGCAACTTAGAACTAAGAAGAAACTTCCTGACAGTTAGAACAATTAACCAGTGGAACAACCTGCCTCCAGAAGCGGTGAATGCTCCAGCACTGAAAGTTTTTAAGAAGAGACTGGACAGCCTATTATTATGGATCATCGCACAGTCAGCCTGATGTTCAGACTGGATTTGGCATTTTGTCTACCTATCGAGTCGTTACCCAGGACCTGGGATAGGCAAATGTGGATGTTTGATGGTATTACAGATATCGTCGCAGGATGGAAGCAGTTCCTAGTAAGGACGTCTTTTGCAATTGACTAATAGTGAATTTGTCAATGCCAATGGTGTTCAAGTGGTGCTCCAGTTGTTTTGGGATTGCACCCAAGGAGCCTATTACTATTGGTACTACCCTTGCTTGCTTTTGCCACAGTCTTTCTATTTCTATTTGTAGGTCTTTGTATTTTGTTATCTTCTCCAGTTCTTTCTCGTCTATTCTGCTGTCTCCAGGCACTGCCACGTCCACTATCCAGACTTTTTTGTCTTTCTTATCGACAATTGTTAGGTTTGGGGTGTTATGTTGCAGGTGCTTGTCTGTTTGAATTCTGAAGTCCCAGAGCAGTTTAATTTTATCATTTTCTATGACTTTTTCTATTTTATGATCCCACCAGTTTTTGCTTACAGGCAAATGATATTTTTTGCAGATCTTCCAATGCACCATTGTTGCTACTTTGTCATGCCGCTGCTTGTAGTCAGTCTGTGCAATCTTCTTGCAACGGCTTACCAGGTGGTCCACTGTTTCTTCAGCTTCTTTGCATAGGCGGCACTTACTGTCTGTTGCTGTCTTCTCAATTTTGACTTTGTATGCATTTGTCCTTAAGGCTTGGTCTTGTGCAGCCAGAATTAGTCCCTCGGTCTCTTTCTTCAATTTTCCTGCTCTTAGCCATTGCCAGGTTTTATTATTATCTGCTTTCCCAGCTATTTTTTTCATGTATTGGCCATGTAGTGCTTTGTCTTCCCATGCCTCTATTCTGTTCTTCATTTGGTCTTTCTTGTAGGCCAGTTTGGTCTCTCCAGTAGTTAGTAAGCCTTCCTGATATACTAATTTCAGTGCATCTTCATCATTGTTCTTCAGATATTCTTCCAAAGCCATTTTTTCTTCTTCAACCATCTGATGTACTTGTAGCATTCCACGCCCACCTATTTGCCTTGGTAGATAAAGTCTGTCAATGTCACTGCGTGGATGAAGGGCATGATTCATTGTCATTATTTTTCTGGTCTGCCTATCCATTGCTTTTAGTTCTGCTTGAGTCCAGTCCACTATTCCAGCTGTGTACCTAATGACTGGGATTGCCCAGGTGTTGATTGCCTTTATGGTATTTCCTCCATTGAGTTTGGACTTTAAGATCTTCTTCACTCTCTTGATGTATTCACCTCTAATCTTTTTCTTGACTTCAGTGTGCTTGATGTTGTTAGCTTGAAGGATACCCAAGTATTTGTAGTAATCTTCCTCATCCAGACTCTTAATGTTATTTTCGTGGGGCATCTTGATTCCTTCAGTTTTCACTATTTTTCCTTGTTTGATAGTAAGTGTGGCACATTTGTCCAAGCCAAACTCCATAACAATATCTTGGCTATATATACCGACAGTGTTGAGCAGTGATTCTATTTCAGATGATGTTTTTCCATACAGCTTCAGATCATCCATGTAAAGGCGATGGGATAGTAGATGTTTTTGATATTTGATAGCCATGTCCTGAGTTGTTGTTGTTGTTATTGTTGTTATTATTATTATTATTATTATTATTATTATTATTATTATTATTATTATTTGGGTTGCAAATGGTGAGCAATTTCATTCATGGAAGATCTAAAAACTATTACCTGAAGTCACAAGATGCTACCAAAGTGCAGCTTGCGCATTTATTATTTGTTGAATGAGATGCAGTTTATAACTTTTGGTTGATACAAAAGAGCTGAAAAGAAATGTAAGTCAAATGCCTTTCTGTTTTGGCAGTGGCAAAGTAAATATTGCCAGGACAAATAGAAGAGGAAATAGAAGACCTTTTTAACCTGACAATTCAGAGTATAAATTCCACTCAAAGCTTCAGCTAAAAAGAAGACACTCTTGGCCTGTGTATTTTGCATTCCCTGTGTCTTGTATTGGAGCTGTAGCTTGAAATCTCTGGAAAGTCTATGTGAGATGCCAAAATCTATCTTCATCCTTATAGCGGAATTTATAAGCAAGTAGGTGGCAAAAGGACAGTCCCAGAGGATTGACTATAAGCTCATCCAATATCCTATTTATATATTGCCAAGTGAGACCACTCACTGAGTTCCTTTGAGCAAAGTATCCTCAGGGCAAATGTGTTGGAAAATATAGTGGGTAATTTCAAGCTTAACTGGCACACAGCAGACAAGGTTACAATCTCTGTAACCAGATCAGAATGAGCACACAGACCACTAAGTTCAGTTAGCAAAACTCTTACTTTATGTGTATTTATTCAACATCAGAAAACATTAAAAGCAAATAATTGACAAAGAAGAAGACAAAAGTGGGACAAAGCCAAGGAGATTGATATGAAAAACAGCTTTAATGCCTTTATCCATATCATGATGTCAGAATAACACAAGGTGATCCCTTCTCTTTTCTGCACCATGAAAGAAACAATTTGGTGGGCCCAGATGATGTAGCCAACAGAATGTCCAACTTCAGTTTTCTTTCATTAGAAAAGAAAAATCATCTGAGTTGATTAGGAGGAAAACTTAAGTAAAAGTTTAAAAAGTACTTATATATTAGTGTTCTCTCTTCAAAATATCCATCTCAGTCTCTATCCATCTCTAGCATATCCAGGAACTTAGTGTGGTGCTGTTGGGAGACATGCCTGCCTCATCTTCCTCTTCCTCCTTCTTTTCTTCTTTTCTAAGAAAAGTGTGCAGAACTTACAATAATATGTATTATAATACCAACAGCTGAATAAAACAAACATTTCTAATTCTCCCACGTTTAAGAATTTCCCCATTAATCAACTTCAGCTCCTGGTAGTTACAGGATATATCCATGCAGTTTTCTTGATAACAGTTCTAATAAAATGGGGGCTATTGCCTTCTTCCAGAAAGCTTTTTAGGCTTCCTTATCTAGCCTATAGCCTAGGATTTCCTAGTGGTTTTCCACGATGCCCTTGTCTCATTTCATAGTTTAAACTACATGATAGTAACTCATACAATTAACTCTACTGATTAAGATATAATTCCTTCATGATGGTGGAACTGCTGATTACAGTTGCAGTTTTGCTACTATTGATGATCTTTAAATATGATGTGTTGCCTCAGAGATATGCAGCCATCCTCCGAAGCTGAAGCAACAGAAACACAAATGCTCTGGCTTTTAAGAAAAATGCCACATTTCTTCATGCAGATGGGTGCAAACAAATTCCTTTGCAACTAAAAGACTTAAATCTGAATTCAAATGCAAATCAACAAATAAATACCTTTTATCTGCAACTTTTTACATCTATGGTGATCAAGACACAGATGCAAGAAATTAAATGTAGATGAGCCAGCTGCCTGAAACACCCCAAAATAATACATTGTGGAAAAAAAGAATATATAATGCTTATGAAGATATTTCCATAAAAAATAGACTCAGTGGGAAAACCAATTAAATTATAATCTACTATGCTATCATAAATGTGGAAGAGTAGACTTTTTTTGTATATCATGCTGGAATTGGAAAATGTTTGATATATTGAAGATGCAGCACCACATTAATGAAAGATGATACTTAATAGACCGCCAATTTCAATCAGTTCAATGGATTGAAAGGTCGAGCCAAATGCTATTCTTCCAATTGAGAAGAATCATGAATCATGACGAGAAGAAGCAACACAAGGGTTCACAAAAAAGGGACAGAATCTGATTTCAAGCAGGTTTACGCACCAGCATGTATTTATTTGGTAATGTATCTTTTGTCATTATTCATTCCTATATTTCAGGAGAGTGATCTATAAAAAAACCCATAATAATTATTGTTGGTTGTTATAGAGCAGGTTGGAAAATACAGCTGACGTGACTTCCTCTGTCATGTTAAAAAAATCTCATCTAATAAGACATATTAGAAATTCCACCTGTTTGTAAGAGAATGATTCTCACTGGGATTGGAAAACAAAGTTCCAGCATTTTATGAACTGTGAGAAATACGTTTACAAATACATGGCTGTTGTATGTGAATACCTGTTGTATGCGAATACCCACCTAATATATTTCTTTCATTGAATAAGGCCCTTGTTAGCAGTGGCAGGCTAGAGCTTCTGAACCTACAGAAATCACCCAATAAAATTTTAAAGATTGAAGTCAGAGTTAAGATATGGTGCTTTGTGTTCAAGTACACGTGCACTGAAAATCTATTTTGCAGCTTTGGTTGTTAAATCATAGGATAGCATAATGAAAACAACAGTCTCTCTGTTTCATCCTTTTTATATCTTTTCCTGATCACAGAGTCATATTTAAAATACAATAACAACATCATTTCAAGCTTTGACATAACACTCACTTGTATTTTTACACTGAAATGCTACCAACTAAAATTTACAGCCTGCCTATTGTTGATGAGGCAGTAGAACATTAGTATTTTCTTCTGGCATATATAGATGTAGACTCAGCAAGTACAGGATTATAATTTAGAAGCATCCAGTAAGCATCCATTTTCATTTTCAGAACAGGTTCCCCCAGAAAATACTAATAAATGAAAATAACTATTTTGAGCTGAAATACAGTAGGAAAACAAATCCCAGCTTCAAAATAGAAGTATGGATAGATCTCTTTCATTTCTAATAGAAGAGAATATATATAACCTAGTGATGAAATGTGGAGTCTTTGGTGCTGTCTAAAATCCGGTTGTTTTCTTGCAGATGTTTCATTACCAGGCTAGATAACATTATCAGTGCTAGTGAGTGAGGTTTATACGGTACCTTGCCTCCTTGCCTGTCAATATTGGTGGAGGTGTTGTTTATTTCCCTTTGTAGTTTTTTAATAAGGCTGCTGTTTATTGCTTGATTATTTGTCTCAGTTGGTAGTTCCTTGATTATGACATTGTTTATTGCTTGATTGTCTGGAGATAATCCTATTTATTTGGGATTAACCCACTCCCTTCTAGCACTGAAGATGAAGGTAAAGTGTTTCCTGCCTGAGCAGGTGGTTGGACTAGAAGACTCCAAGATCCCTTCCAATTCTACCTTGTCTGGTAACAAAACAACCAAGCTCAGGAAGCACTAAGGATTCTATCTTTCTTGGAATTAATAATTGGAGAATTATTGAAAAAGAATAGAAATATAGCTGAGAAATGTAAGAACTTAGTTTTGGAGCTAATGTGTTTAAATAAGAGGAATTTGGGGTCCCTGAACAGTAAAATAAATAGGTTAGTTTAAATTCAAATATTTGAAAAATTAATGAAGTCTAATACAGGATTTTTGGGATAGATAAGGAGCTTTTGCAAATCTTTATTGATTAATGAAATTTATATTCAGTGATATATTTAATGAAAATCTGTGTTAGAAATGTACTAATGAGATTACAATAATTTAAACAGATAGAGAGTGTTAGTTTTGATTTAAGCATTTAATGTATATATAGCAATATATTAATGAATGAATTGGTTATAGGATTGTACTAATTTGATTATTACATGGATATTGAGTGGTTGAAAGCTTTTATTGATTAAGGAGACTTATATTTAGATATATTAATGAATGAATTTATTTGAATCTATTTGATTATGATATTCTACATAGATAGAGAGGGAAATTTTAAAAAATATTGTGTGAATTGTATATTTATAATGTTATTGTTTCTTTTGTAACCGACTACCATATCACCACGCTGGCTCTTAAGCTTCTGTTGGTATAAAATGGAAAATTAATAAAAATTGTTTATATAAAAAAGATTCTATCTTTCATTTCTCTCTATTTCAATAAAAGTTATCATCAAGAATGTATTAGTATTTTAAAACTCCACTAAAAATATAAATGAATGACTAAAACTATATGATTTATCTGTCGACCTTAGGGAAAGATTTCTAGGATAAGATTTAAGAAAAGAAAAATCTAGAGAAATAGTTACTAGGCAGAGATTATATAATTTCATTTAAATATGAACTAGGAATCTCTTTTTTAGTCCTTTAAAAAAAGAAGACCAAGCATTTCCTCTTCTCTTCACTTCAAGGAATGACAATGCAATAATGCAGTGTTGTTTAATCACATGACATCACATGAAGCATCTGAGAGTGGGTGCCCAGACTGCCAAGGGACTAGTGCTGATTTAAGCATGCCAAGCTTTTTTTTTTTTTTTTAGTAGTAAAGAAAGATGAATAAGATCTTTTGACCCCTTAATATATTTCAGAAAGTAAAGGAAATCCTCATCTGCCTTTTTTTTCATTTTCCCCCTGTGGAAAGACAAATACAAGTTGGACTTCCCTCTTATTAGCGTTCAACCAGCCAAAGGCCTGCAGGGAACAAAAGACTGGTATTTTCTCCCAGCTAGATATATAACTGAATTCTTTCTAATCCCTACTGGAAAGTCATAATTTGGGGAAACAGTTTACCCCCTGGTTGGAACTCATCATTTGCAACATTTTCACACTAACCCAATCTTTTGCACATGGTCTCTGACAGTATGTGATTATTTTAGGTAATGATCTAACTATAGAATAAATTGCTTGACAAAATCACAGTATTCCTTTGGCGCACTATATCTGGAACTCTTTTGTGAATCTTGAACAATCACAAACTTTTTAGTACTTGATCTTTGCCTTTCCTGAAACAAATTTCCTGTCAGAAATCAACATTTCAAGACAGTTCCTGATTCTAATTGTCAAAACATGTACCTTCTTCATACAGACGTTATGAAAGCTTTTTCTGAGTGACATTCAATGAATTCCTTCATACCTGTTGAAGGAATGGCTAATCTTATTTCTCAGACTTTTCATGAAGCCTATTTATAGGCCATAGTACTGACACAAATTTGTCAAAGTAGCCTACAGACAAAATATATTGTTGCAAAAAAAATCTTTTTTCTGAAAGAACACTTTATTGATTAGATAAATTGTACTGAAATCAAACAAATATATAAAACTATCCATCCATACCTACCTCTTCCTACTTAGCATTCATTCCAGTCCTAAAAGAAGTGAAACATTATGGACATTATTTTATTGGACTGATTTATTCTTCTAAAAATAAATATATAATGTGCATAATTGTTGTAAGCTTGTAACCTAAGCACTATTGAACAATACCCCTGTTACTTCATACCCGTTGAGAAGACTTCAAGACAATATGTCAAGGACTGCTTTGTAAGAACTCCAGCCTGATTAAATATGTATTTTTTATATCCCATCTTTACTATTTTTAAAAATAACTCAAGGCAGAAAACATATCCAACACCCTTTCCTCCTCCTATTGTCCCCACATAGGAATGGCTAACTGACAGAGAGTGACTGGCCCAAAGTCAACCAGCTGGCTTTCATAGCTAAGACAGGACTAGAATTCATAGTCTTCTAATTTCTAGTCTGGTGTCTTAACTACTAGACCAGTGGTTCTCAACCTTTTTAATGCCGTGACCCCCAACTGGTCATAAGTCGAGGACTACTCAACTGGTGCAGCACCGTTTGCAGAATGGGACTGTTGGCGGGCTCAGCAGGGCAGGGACAGCCTGGACAATTCCTATTGACTTTTGAAAGCCAATAGAATTAGACTCTATTCAAGAGAGTCTATTCTATTGGCTTTCAAAAGCCAATAGAATAAAAGGGAGTAGCACGGCTAAGGAAAAGGGGGAAAAATGGCGGACTGCATTGTTTGGCAACCCCCGTGAAATGGTCGTTCGACCCCAAATGGGGTCCCGACCTACAGGTTGAGAACCACTGCACTAGACCAAACTGGTTCTCATATTGTCTCCCCAGCAGACGTACATGCACTCCTTATCTTATTCTGATGCTGTAAAACAATTCAAATTATTTTAATTCAACATATCTTTGGCCCTAGCTGACTGTAAGTATCTTTTTGGCCCTAGCTAACTATAAGTTTTATTTATTTTTTTATTTGCTTTCTATGTTTATCTTTGTTTTTGATATTGTTCTAATTCATCAATAGAATTAGAATATGTTCTTATGGAGGTTTTTTTTTTTTACTTTCATCTTCTTTTTGTTGGAACCTGTACACTGCTCAGGGTACTTTGGACTGGGGATGATGATAAGTACTGTAAAATGAAAGAAAACAAAGAACAACTCTGATGCTGCTCATTATATAGTGCTTCTTCATAGATGAAGGAAAAAACTTTTATCTTAAGGCATTGCACTGAAAGCATCAGCTTAGTATAAAATCATTCAACTGTATTTTTCTTTATAATAAAGATTTATTGATTCATTGATGAAGTTGCCTTTGTGGAATTGGCTGGATTATATAACCTTCTGAGGCACAGCAAGTCCTTACAATTCTATTATTTTTCAATTTTTAAATGCATTTTTTTCAATTAGAATAGACTCTCGTACAACATAATCAAATCAGAGTTTTTATTTCAACAGAAAATAGACTAGGACTTGGGTTGAGAGGTTGATTCTAAAACAGTTATGTGTTGTTATTGTTTTAAAGCACAGAAAAACAAAAAAATTCTCTTCCCCTGCAGTACCACAGTTCAAATGACATTTGAGTTTTCACAGGGAACCCATCTATTGTGAAGGACAGTGGATGTTTCAGCCAGGGTTACATCCTTTATCTGCAACTTGAGTCAATCCATAAAATTCATCACATAGAAGCAAATCAACACTGACATGAAATGCATTCATCTAAAACCAAAGACCAGATGCTTTCACAGTATACTTTTATCATGCTTCACTTAATGCTGTCAAAGTCTTTATGACAGGGAAGGAGTGAGCAAGTGAATAAATTGGCATGTACTATTTGGGATAAAATAAATGACTTCTTCTGATGTAACAGTCCATATTTACTGCAATAGTGTATGAAAGTACATGTGACCTAAGTTATACAAGACTTTTAATGAATGGAATGAAATGATAGATTATTCTCAGCTCAGAAAAAGCAGGGTTGGCCAACGTGAATTAGTAGAATGATACCTGAAAGAAAATGCCTGAACATTTTGATAGGACAGAAGAAGAATATGTGGTGAAAGATACTATCTCCTTTTAATTCACCCTTCCCCAACCACTAGTAGTTCACTACTCCTCTCACCCCAGCCATGATGATTGAACTTGAGTGAGCTACAACAACATATGTAAAGAGAGACCTTATACTTTAAAAAAAAATCATTTTGATATTTTTCATGAGTGAGTATTTTCATTATCCATGAGGAAGTAAATCCTGATGAAAAATTCTTTGGGGAACCAAAGAGGGTCAGAAAGTTAAGATGTCAGCCACTATCTTGAAATTAAATTCCCACCCCTTTTTCATGTGCCAAGGAGCAGCAGTTTTATTGGCTAATTGCAGTTATCAACCTGACTTTTGGACATGGATTTAATATAGGAGTGCATGGTCTACCACATACAGAATACAGAATAACAGAATTGGAAGGGACCTTTTAGTCCAATCCCCTACTCAAGCAAGGAACCCTATACAATGCCAGACAAATGACTGTCCAAACTCTTCATAAAAACCTCCATTGGTGGAGCACCCACAATTTCCGGAGGCAAGCCATTCCATCGATTAATTGTTCTCATACCTAAACTGCTGAGTAACATCGGAGATAAAATTTTACTTGGCCATTACCTTTCAAGTCTTTTTTCAAATCTTAGGAAAATTCTATATTGCAAAATTCCATTGGTTCAAATAACATAACTTCCCTAAAAACAACTGATGAGAACCCATTGGATACATCCAAACATCTCCAAAAGAGACGTATGGCTTCTTCACAAACTGATTGCTGCTGAAGTAGATACAGGAAGAAAAAAGATGCCAAAGGTGTAGTTCAACTTTGCTAATACAGTCTATTTCTCTTACTGCTTGGCTCTTCAGCAGTTAATGCCCTGGAGACTATGAACTCTTAGAAGAAAGGTGAGTGTTAAATTTGGAACTATAAGAGGAACTGCTAAGATATACTAAGTTTGCACTGGGATCCTCCTGATGTAAAACAAAGCCACAGTTTGATATTACTTGTGTTGTTAACAGGCATTTCCTGAAGTCTAATATCTTTTTAGCATATAGATACGAAAACTTTCTCCTCAGTGAAGAAAGAGATAAACTGCAGATATGCATTTTCGATAAAATGTCAAATCACGGCCATTTTCAGACACTAGAAGAGGAGAATCACAGTGAGCAAAAGGAAGAGGGAATGAGCTTTTTCATGGTTTGAATAACTGAAGTAACTTACAGATTGCCACAACCCACGATTGTCTGCAAGGTATAATTTTAAAAAAAGCTCCCATGTGACCATCGAAATATGAATAAAATGCTGCCTGAGGATCACAGTTCTGATCATACCATTGAGGCCACCATACTGATTTTTTTTTTTTAATATGCAGACATCCCTGGCTCCAGTTGTATCATTCCAGAACACCTGTTTCCTTTTCTTTACCAGTTAGGGCCAATCTGATTATTAATTCTGCCTGTCCACATGCATATTTTACTTTTCAGCCCTTCATTGTTTTCTAAGAAAACAGTATATATGCAGTCTTTTCCCTGTTCAGCTAGTAATACCCATTTTTTTTATACCTATGCAACATGTTATCGTCCAGAACCCCACAATGGCTATTACTGCCTTCATTTCCAAATCTATTGAACAATCATTAACATTTCCTGTCATAATTAAGTGCCAAAAACAAACATGGTCCACTAGGGGCCCTTAAACTTTATGGCCCATCCTGTTTCTTTTTGCCTGCACTGTATAATTTGTGAAGTGCTGAATTTGCAGGACTCTTTTCAAGTGCTTTTGGCAAGCCCTTCCAAGCCAACCTTTTCTTTTATTTACATCCCTCAGCATTTTACAGTCAGATAGATGATTGCTGAGTGGTAATGCTCACAAAGATACATTTCTGATTTAATAACCCAGTTTGTTTAAGGATCTATTGCAATCATTTGCATTTCAAAAGGAAATAGCCTAAATACACTCTCTCTCTCTCTCTCTCTCTCTCTCTCTCTCTCTCTCTCTCTCTCTCTCTCTCTCTCTCTCTCTCTCTCTCTCTCTCTCATGGAGGGGAGGCAGTTCCTAGCATGTATAATCTGATCTTTTTTAAAATATCCAAACAATTTGTGTTAAGATTTAAAGGGAAAGCAATAGCAATAGCATCTTCACTTTACCACTTCACAGTGCTTTACAGCCCTCTCTAAGGCAGCATATTACCCCCAACAATCTGGGTCCTCATTTTACTGATCTCGGAAGGATGAAAGGCTGACTTAACCTTGAGCTGGTGAGATTCAAATTGTCAAACTCCTGGCAGCCAGCAATCAACAGAAATAGCCTGCAGTACTGCATTCTAACCACTGCACCACCAGGGCTCTTAAAAGCAACATATAATGTATTATTTTAGGGTTGACTATCAATAATACAGCAACCAGGAATCAAGAAATAAGGCACATAGTAGTGCTCAGTAGGATAGTTCTCAGAAGGTTTTGGAAAATATATTCCAATGCCTTGCTATGTCTATACCTACATAAATCAGAAAGGGCAAGCCATGATATTCACTGTGCTACTCTATAGAAACAAATGTTGAAGCAGGATAGGAAGACTATTAACTTTTAAATTTGGTGTTGGAGAAAACTGAGACTATTGTGGACCGTCAAGAAAACAAAACACGTGGATTATCAAACAAAGCAACCCACAGTTCTCATTTGAGGCACAAATGACCAGGTTCAAATTACCCTACTTTTACAAGACATATTGTAACTTTTAGCTATCTGGAGAAGCGGAACTTTAAACTCATGATGGTGGCTGCCAATTTGACTTTTTTGATCCCTCTGCACACACAGCTCTGATACCTGCCAGAGGCCTCTAAGACAATCTCTACAGCACGGGTGTCAAACTTGATCGCGTCATGTGAGATATTGTGATGTATCACAATGTTGTTTGCCTTTGCAGAGCCGGGGAGGGTGTGGCCTGTGTGTGACGCATCTGGCCCGAGGGCTGACAGTTTGACACCCCTGCTCTACAGAGTCAATCCCTGGTCATATTATTTTGATTTTAATTCTGATTCTTTTTATTTCAGTTTTAAATGGAGTGAGGGCTGGTTGTTTTACTTAGATGAAGGGATATATCCCCCCATTGCCTTGCTTTTCATATCACCCCCCTTTTAAGTTTAAACAAGCATCTCTTTCCTGCAAAAAGAATATACTCTCCTCAAATAAGGCCTTATTTATCTATAGAAATTAATTTTTCAAACTAATTCTACGTCTATGCACTGGCACAAATAGCACTTGCTAAGTACACACACAAAATAGAGTTCTTTCTGTGCCTGTTTTTAAAAGAGATTTTACCTTTAAGCTTTCCCTTCCCCATATCAATTTACTGCTAGAAAAGTACATTTTCCAAACAATATCTCTCCCAGCTCCCCAACCCCACAATAAACTAGCTGCAGGCATGCTACAGCTGGGAAAATTAAACCACTAAAAGAACTACTCTCCTGAGCTTTCCTTCCTTCCTTCCTTCCTTCCTTCCTTCCTTCCTTCCTTCCTTCCTTCCTTCCTTCAATCCTCATTTTTTGGTCTTGTTTTTGGCAACCAGCCAGAAAAAGGATAAATCTGCACGTGAATCATGAAATACTGGAAGGAGAGCAGCCATCTGAGGAATTTGATTTAGCCATAGACAATGCAGATTTAGAACAATTTATTGGTTTTATTGGTTGGTTAGACCTTATTGGTCAGGTCTTTTGTGTGAATTCAAATATACAACAGTGATTTGCTCACTGCTGTTCAAGCCAAGTATCTCTAACCCCAGGGTTGCTGTAAGTTCAAGAGAGCCAGTTTGGTTGTAGTAGTGAACGCAACAGACTAGAAATGGGGACACCATGAGTTCCCGTTCTGACTTAAGTACGAAGCAGTTAAGTGGCCTTGGACCAGTCACACACACTCTCTCTCTCAGCCCTTGGAAGGAGCTGAGGACAAACCACTTCTGAAATCTTCCCAAGAAAACTTCAAGGACTTAGGACTTATCCAGGCAGTTGCCAGGATTCAATATTGACTTGAATAGACCAAACAAGCAAACAGACAGACAAAAATGTTCAAGAAAGTAAGTTATCATAACTGGGCTATAAAAAGCTGGAACAGTAGATAGTAGTGAAGGCATAGAGCTGTCAATACCTTCTTCCTTCCATCTAGTTATGGTTCAGATTTTTGCAACCCAATATCTTACTATTGGGCTTCAGCAAGGTGCTTTGCATTGTGCATATGATGCTATTCACCTGGTTTTACCCATGGCTGTATTGTCTGAACATTTGTTGGGTAAGTGTTTCTATGACTGTTCCCATGTCACTCCTAAACCTTTTCTTTGTTGGCTACAAACCTAGTTCCGTTAACTGTTTCTTGTACCATTTATCCTGCTGACTTTTATCATCTTAGTTGCTCTTCTCTGCACTCTTTCTAGGGTCTCAGCATCTTTTTATTATTATTGTGATGACCAGTATTCTAAGTATGTGCCAGACTTCCTTATTTACCAGAGGATTTTTTTTTAAAAAAAATGTATATTTAATGGGAAAGTAGTATGTGAAAAGCAAAATGTCAGACTCTTGATTATTTACACAATACTTATAAGTATTGAGCTCCACCTTAGGTAACATGGACATTTTTTAAAAAATTAAAAAGATCCATACAAGTAATTATTTGTTCTTTACTTTTATACTAACCCATTAAAGCAGATCACCTGTGGATTTTCACATTTCACCCCATTGCAAAATTACATTCTCAAAGTTTCAAATATACTATTTACATGACCCACCTCTGAAGAACTTGAAGGAAGGCTGGCCAGTAATGATCTTAAAAGTGGTAGGGTGGAATGCTTTTCTAGAAGGTCTTTTGTCAAATGAGAATAGGTAGATGATAGGTAGTTTGGTAGATTTTCACTCTGTGCCACTTGCAGTTATTCAACTCTACAATCATTCTGTCCTTTAATATGTTGTGTGTGAGAGAAACTGTTTATTGGTGTTCAGTCACTAAGTCATGTCTGATGCTTCATGACTCCATGGACTATAGCACACCAGCCCCCCTTCATTCTCTACTGTGTCCTGGAGTTTATGCATATTTATGTTAATTGCATTGAAACACTATCTAACCACCTCATTCTCTGCCATCCCCTTCTTCTTTTGCCTTCAATCTTTCCCAACATCAAGATCTTTTCCAATGAGTTCTCTCTTCTCATTTGGTGGCCAGCTGCTTCTTAACACCCAACAATTTGGAAAGCTAATGATTAACCACATCCTAATACATGGGTTAATCAAAAATGCATAGCTTTCTTTTCTTTTCTTTTTGCATTTCTTGTTGCTGTGGTTGCTGCTAATATTATTCAATTATTTTAATCATAATAAGAGTAATATCTTAGATATAGGACTGTAATAAAATATAATGCTACACCACCCTTATTACACAGAATGAAATGCCATTAGATCCACTAGAAAGACATAAGTATACAGAGAGAGGTCAAAGACATCTGGAGTTTGAATGCAAGTACAAGCAAAAACAAGTGTAGCAGATCAGCAAATACCAGCGCTACAAATATCACAATAAAGTATTTCCCATGCAAAGCATAGAGAGGAAATTTCATGTGCCATGATGTTCCAATACAGCTCTTTGCATAAATAATATGTTAAACCATAAAAAAGTGAAGTAGAATTTCTGTTTAATTAACGTCTTCTTAAAGAAGCACATTAGTATTCCATCTTGGCTTATGGACCTAAGTGCTGCAGATGTCCTAAAGGAAAATATGTCTCTTAACAAATTGACATTTATCTTGCTTTTAAATCTCATCTTAGAATAAAAGTGCTCTCTCTTTCAATCTGCAAGCATTTCAAGTAATAGATGAGAGAGGTTATGACCAAACAGGTATATTTCTCAATGAGAGCATCGCAAAAACTTCAATAAATACAAAACATTAAGGTATTTGGCATAAATTCTGTTTGGAAAATGACAAGAGGTGACAATGAACAAGATCTTGGAAGTAACATGCTAAGCAGGGGGTTCATACAGGCCAGATTTTTGCTCTTCAGCAAATTTAAGTTTATTGTACATTTCCTGATTTAAAATAGCATATAATAAAATATGTGTGTTGAATGATGGCATATTTGTGCAAATATGGATAGGATGCCTATGGAGATTCTCAATCATCCAGGTCATGGTTGTCCCAAAGGTGCTTTTTCAGGAAGCAACTGGACTTTCTTGTTTTTTCTTTGAAGACATTTCACTTCTCATCCAAGAAGTTTGTTCAGCATGCTTGAAACTGGGTGAGGAATTCAAACTTCTCTTTTCTATTCTACATTTAATTTCTTGGAAAAGATCCCCAAGAAGCAAAATACCTCTGAAAGGGAAGGTGGTGGATTTCCGCCCCACCATTATACTAACAGAAGTGGTGAACTAATCTTTTTATGGAGGATCAAAATATATGGAAGTGAAATAAATATAAAACCTGAAATTTAAAACTTAAATCTGGATAAATCTAAAATTTTTTGAATGGTTAAGACTCTCATTTTAAAGATAATTGTTCATTTTGAAATTGAAAAACAAATAGTTGCTGACACCTAGTGGTGGATGAAGACTATGACAGCTATGACTTTAATATAAGACTTGGCAAAACCTGGGAAAAACTAATCTGTGTTTTTGACCTTCAAAGTTTTAATAACAAAGAACAGTTGTGACAAAAAAAGAGACAATAATCTGGGCTGTAGACAAAGAGAGAACTATAAATTTCAGGAAAAAAAACTTTTTTGATCTATTTGGATTACAAATATCTATTTAATTGGGACTCTAAAGCTATTTGAAGAGAAAAGAAAGGAAGAGAAAAACTCAAATTCTTGACCATCGTGGATCAAAGACAAATAGAAAGAACATATCAAGAAAACATAAATACTTCACAGGAGGAGATATATAGTATACTGCAACTAATTCAAACAATAATGATTTTAAATCACAAAGAAATACAAAATAACTTTGAAAATATAAATCAATCTATTTCTGAGTTAACTGTACAACAACAAAAAATTCCAGAAAACAACAACAGAGAAGGAGCAAATAAAACAGATAAATGGATATAGAATTGAGAATAGAGACTTAAAGATGGAATTTAACAAAACAAGGAAACCTGATTTAATCCTAGTGGAAAAAATTCAGAAGAATTGGAAAAAACAACTTATCCCTTAAGACTACAAAATAAATCTGAGGAGAAGAAAACAGATTGGATAAAATGGACTGTAGAGATGTCAGGAACATCAGAGAGAAAGAAAGTGATAAGAGAAGCCGAGAGAAAGAAAAAGAAAAAGATTTCCAACAAACTTGGAAAGGCAGAAGCCCCGTACAAAGACACTTCACCTGATTTACTTTTTATATCTACAGCAACATTTACGAACATATGGAAAAACTTTTGATTCAGCAAAATACATTGATTAAGAAAGATACTGGGCAAAGGAAAAAGACTAAAGTGGAAACCAAGAAAATAGATGATGGGACTTACCAGAGAGAATACTTAAAAAAGAAATGCTTATATGCTATGTCCTATATACTTAACATATACTTAAGTTTCATTGGACAAACAAAGTTTTTGCATCAACAATAGTTCACCACTTCAGGATCATGCCTCTGAACCTCCCTCATTGGCAACAGTGAGGAAGGAGCAGAGGGCTTATAAACAGGAGCTGCTTCCTCTTCTCATCTTTATCTAGAGAAGCTCAGCATGCTTCTTCCCACCGACCATAATTTCATCAATGCATATATGTACTGATCATGTTGCAAACTGGGGGTTTCTTTCCTCATTCAGCTGATTGATCTTGCGCGAGTCTCTTTTTCTCCCACCCCACCCCATCTTTGGGATCTGCTTTGAGGCAGATTATTCAGACTCCAATTAATTTCTTTCTGCAATTTGCTTTAATTAGGTTGTCACCAGTAAAT
Source organism: Crotalus tigris (assembly GCF_016545835.1). Classification (NCBI taxonomy): domain Eukaryota; kingdom Metazoa; phylum Chordata; class Lepidosauria; order Squamata; family Viperidae; genus Crotalus; species Crotalus tigris. Next base: position 385,991 of record NW_024097292.1, read on the forward strand.
GGCAGAATGCAGGGGAATTATTGAGGTTAATTTTAATTCATCCTGGTTTCTGCTAAAGTTAGCTGGCCTTACAATTTCAAAACTGAGCCTGATAACAATCACAATTTTCGAAATGTTAGTCATCAGAATAGAGGCCTTGACCTGAAATCTGCTCTTGGTCATGTGGCAAGGAAATGTTATAATCAGTGGTGGGATTGAAATATGTGAACAACCGGTTCTCTCTGTGGATGCCGCTTTTGGAAGTCCTTTCTGGGTCTGGGCAACAAAAACTAGCTACCAGTTCTGCCAAAGTGTGCGAAGTGGCTGAATCCCATCACTAGTTATAATGTTTTTGGTCTAAGTAGCAGCTATGTCTAGTTTAATAAAGAGAAGGATGAGGTGTTACATGATAGTAGTGTTCCAATATCTCAGGGGTTGCAACAAAGAAGAGGGAGTCAAGCTATTCTCCAAAGCACCTGAAAGCAAGCAACGGATGGAAATTAACCAAAGAGAGAAGCAACCTAGAACTAAGGAGAAACTTCCTGACAATTAGAACAATTAATCAGTGGAACAACCTGCCTCCAGAAGCTGTGAATGCTCCAACATAGGAAGTTTTTAAGAAGAGATTGGACAGCCATTTGTCTAAAATGGTATAGGGTTTCCTTCCTGAGCAGGGGTTGGACTAGATGACCTTCAAGATCCCCTCCAACTTTATTATTATTATTATTATTACAATTGTACAGTGCTTCCTCCTCCTCCTCCTCCTCTTCCTCCTGTGGATTAGGAAGATGTCTTCACATATTGCTTCTGAGTGGATCTTATTCTGGGCTTTAAAAAATGCTTCAAACCCTTTTGCCTAGGCAAAATTTCCTGCATGCTGTAACCATCAAGTTCATTTCCCTTATTTTTTACAGTTGAATTGCCTCTTTGGGGGTGGGAGGCTCATCATTATTATTTTCTTAATGAGCCAGGTTTAAATTTAAACTCTTAATATAATTTGCTTTTTTGGCCCAATCAATGAAGTTGTGGTCTTACTTTTCCAGAAATCCAGACATGTCTTTTATATTGGCTGCTTTGTCAATACTATAAAGTTAAAAGAGAGAAAAGAAGAGCAGAAGAATGTTTTCAGGGCTGATGCTTCTAACTAATATGATCACTTAAGACAGGGGTTCCCAACCCCAGTCCGTGGACTGGTACTGGGCCACAGCACACCAGCAACTGGTCCACACAAACAACCAAAGCCCCATCCACAGGATACAGGCAGCACACAAAACCACGCACCCTCCAGTCCGTGGAAAAACCTTTCTCCATGGAACCAGTCCCTGATGCCCAAAAGTTGGGGACCTTTGACTTAAGATCTAGAAGCCAGTCTCATTGAACAGTTTATTCCTTAGTAAACATATAGACTGAGTGAGCTTTTTCCTCAAACACATGTCTTTGAAGAGGGAAAACAAAACTGAGAAAGTGGGCATGACTTGACCTAATAGTAGGTTGACGAGTCACATAGGCAATCAACCATAATCCTATTGGCTTGGTGTCTGGAAAAATTATTTCTCAAACTCTCTTAGCTTGGTATTTTTTCTCTATTTATTTTAATCTGAAGTAGCTCAGAGTTTGCAAGGAGAGGGTAGAATATTATCAAAAGAAAAAATGCTAATCTAATCACAACTTAAGCTATTTTGAAAACATTGATTACCTGATGGGTGGAGGAAGGGAATAAAATCAATTATCTTTTACCTTTAAAGTTAGATTTTTTAAAAACAAACAAACAAACAATAATTGTAGATGAAAAATGTGGTGTCTGTTTGGAGCACTACGTGAAACCGAATTCTGAGACAGCTGCATTATTATGATGAATTATCATCAGAAGTGGTTGTTGTTTAATTTAAATAACACTTTTGTGCTGGTCTCAAAAGTATTTTTTCTAAAGACAACTGGACTGTTTTTTTTCCCTTGAGGAGGAAGAAAAAGAAGACATTTTGCTTCTCATCCAAGAAGCTTCATCGGTTCTGTCAAGATGATGGGGGAATGGAAGGATTAGTTTTGACAGGATGCGGGGAGGGAGGGGGGGTTGGAAGGATCATATCTTTTTTGCAACCATCTGGTTGTTAGCGCTCTGAGATCTCTTGAGGCCATTTAGAGGTTTATTTGTGCCTGCAAATGGGATGGAATCATCTTGGAACTTCTAAAAGGGCTCCATTGTGGACAGGAGACAAGTGGTGTCTTGTTTTCCCCCTCCCTCTGTTGAGAGAGGGCTGCTCAGTATCAACATAAATAGCCTCTTTTACCCCTCTTTCAAACCAACTCTTATGCTAGGTGCCTATAAATCCATCTCCTCACACTTGTATTTTCCTTATTGCTGCAGCCTCATGATCCTTTGCCTTTCATCTCTATCCAGTGAATAGATAGAGGGATTTAAATACGTGAACAACCAGTTCTCTGTGTGGATGCCACTTCCGGAAGTCCATTCTAGGCCTGGGCAACAAAAATTAGCTACCAGTTCTGCCAAAGTGGTGCGAACTAGCTGAATCCCACCACTGCCTCTATCATAATTCCCTCTGCAGGGTGAGGTTCAGTTCATATGGTCAGACTTTGTCCAAGAGTTTGGTGTCCTCCAGGCATAATTACTTTTCCTTTAAAGGCAGATCCTTTGCATGGGCTTTAATTAGGAGCTGTATAATAATAACAGTAGCAATGGCAATAATAATAGCAATAATAATAATAATAATAATAATAATAATAATAATAATAATAATACAGCAGGTTTCTTTAAAAATGACTTGTACTAGTCTATTTTTATTGAATGTAGGTTATAAATTTTTTACAGCAATATTTTAGATTGATCAGGCTGGACTTGTACCAAATACATCAGAGACAGTATCAGATACATTTTGAATAATAATGGATACAAGAATTAGAAATAGCAGAAAGCAGCTATCAGTCTTTTTTTTAATCAGTCCGGAAAAAGCCTTTGACGATATGAAATGGTTTTTCATATTCATGACTCCAAAGAAGATGAACAGCAGTTCATATTTTCTTAGTTAAATATAGAACACTAATGAAGAACAAGAAGCCATGATATGGGTTATACAATATTTGTATTCCCAAAATGTTCTATAACGAAAGATGAAACACAAAAATAGACCTCCTTCTTTATTTGTACTGATATTAGTGTGATTAGCAAGGAAAGTGTGACAAGAAAATAGTCTATAGTGAGTAAACAGATTTCCTAAGTACATATTGCTGGTGGTAGCTTTCATTTTTTTTAATCTTCCTTATTCTCCCTTCCCCCATTCTTTCTTTAATAAATATTATTATAAGATGTTGATTGTGCTATCTTGTGCTACTATAGCCATAGTACCCTGAATTATTTCTTCATATTACCAAATTAGATAACATCATCAGTGCACCTAGTATTACCTAGTTTGGTAATGAAGAGACCACCAAGGACTCCACAATTTAAACCTCAGCTACAAATATTCTCTGCTATCAAATCTCCTGGTTTCTGGTCTGGTGCCTTACTTTGACTTCATCTTTCTTAATTCCCACCCCTGAATACATGCTATGCCTACCTCAACTTCAAGATGACGGTGTTTGTACTTGAGCCCGGTACAATATAAAAATGTACTCAGTGATCAGATATGGATTAACAAAAACAAGTCTCAGAGATTACTGGCATTTACCCAAAGAAGAAAAATAATGTATGTAGCAAATCACAGGGTTTAATACAACTGTTGAAAAGATTAACAGCAATCTTATTAATATTTTAAGTAAATTCCGAGAAAAGCAAACACTAAAGACTTATTTAAGAATAACTGTTCACAGACTCGAAAAACTTAATGATAGCTATTTTGAGATGGAGAAAGCTAAAATTGTTCTGTCTAAGAGGAACAGCAACAGTAAAAATGAATATTTTATCAAGGCTCAATTTTGAAAAAAAAAAAACTACCAAAAAGCTGTTTCTTCTTCTGCTTCTTCTTATCATAAATCATATCCATTATTGGCCAGTATTCTGCTTTATCTGAATCCTACCCAAGGACTTTGTTGTTGTTGTTAGTTGCGAAGTCGTGTCCAACCCATTGCGACCCCATGGACAACGTTCCTCCAGGTCTTCCTGTCCTCTACCATCTTCTGGAGTCCATTTAAGCTCATGTCAGTGACTCCATCCAGCCATCTCATTCTCTGTCGTCCCCTTCTTCTATTGCCCTCAATCTTTCCCAGCAGTAGGCTCTTCTCCAATGAGTCCTTCCTTCTCATTAGGTGGCCAAAGTATTTGAGTTTCAACTTCAGGATCTGGCCTTCTAAAGAGCAGTCGGGGTTGAACGATCAGTTTGAACGCTTGGCAGTCCAAGGGACTTGCAGGAGTCTTCTCCAGCACCAGAGTTCAAAGGCCTCAAGGGCTTGGGGATTGTAAAAGTAGCATCTATTTATGTAAGAGGTACATATATAAGTTGTTCCAAAATTCTTCCTAATTTTAAGTATGCCTCCTTTTGTTTTGTGTTTCATTGTTTAAAAAGTTCTTCTTTTTGGCTTCCAGTCTCTATTTCTTCTCTTCTTTAGTGTAACATTGAACTGACTGGCTAACTATACATGTAAGCTATTAAAGATATTTAAGCCAAAATTCATGTATCTCATCAAGATGCCCTCCAATTTTCCAATACCTACAAAATAGATGCAGATTTGTTCTAAATTGTAAATTTTGCTTTTATTGGTTAATATGAGTGTCATAGCCCTTGAGGTTTAGTTTAGTTCTTGAATGTCAGGTATGGGCTCAGATTAACCCAATCCCTTTTCTCCTTTCAATCCTAAGCACATTTTCCATTTAGGTTCACCTTTTGTTACCTGCTTTTGTTTCTTGCTGATGTTTGTTACCTGATTTTTTCCTTTAATTTCATGTCCAAGTTTGCTGCGATAACATAAGCAGCACTATATATTAGCTGGATGGCTTCACCATTCATTGATATAGAAATGGGCTTTAATTCTTTGTTTCTGTCTAGAAAAATCTCAGATAAAATTCTCCCATTTCTTTGCTTTAGGAGAGATACTTTATTCTTTATTCTTCCAATACCTTTTAATTATTTTCCAAGTAATTGTTTTTGTCTTTCAGGTAGCTTAGGCTGCTTGTATCTACAAATCTGTTCATTTTCATGTCTAAGGGAATAACTTTCCTTGTAAATCTTGACTCTTCTTTTCTATTTCCACATCCAGAGAGCTTTTATTATACATTTGCTGTTATTCAGACTTTTCTCATTGCCTATTGGATAGATGTTCTATCTAGTGTTTCTAAATCAACATCTATAAAGTCTTTGATGTTAAATATGAACTTTTCTTGGTCCATAAGCTTTTGTTTAGTAATGATTGCATCTAACTTTCTTTCCAAATTGGTACATCTATTTTTGAAATCTTCCTACTGAGGGATTGGTTTCAAAATAGCATTACATGATAATTCTGCTTCCAGATGTAGATAAGGATTTTGATTTTTGTCTGCCTGCCAGTTGCTCTGCAGTTTTTTGCCTTGGTTACCTAGCAGAGAGCACTGAGTTCTGTGGCCCACATGTCATCTGATGCCTGGGTGCATCTCTTTTGATCCAGGCAATGGCCAATCCAGTGTGAACATTAGTTTTCTAATATTCAATATAAAAGTCAGTGCAATAATTTTTCCAATTGCTACTTATGGCTGCAGATAGGGGAAGGGTGGACATCTTCCAGCTGTGGTACTGGAGATAACTATAACACATCTCGTGGAGTGCAAAAATCACAAAGAAATGTTACCAAAGTCACTTGAAGCAAAGATTGCCAAACAAAGGCAGTCATACAAGTTGACTCACTTGAAAAGTCAATCGTGTTGAGAAATCAGTGGAAACTGGAGAAGGTGCCACCCTAGAACCCAATGGCTGGACACTATAAAGTATGACACCAGTATGACCATGGTGGGCCTGAAGGAAATGATGTGAGAAGAGGGGCATAGAATAGTCAAGTATTGGATATTGGATATGACTGAATGGCTGATGATGATGAAATATTCACCATTGCATATGGCTTGGGGATGCACCTAGTCCTGGCCTTCAAGTGAGATTTTTATGGCTCAAGTGATCATTGCAATACAATAGTTCTCAACATCACCAGATCATAGAGATCCCACTGTTGTGGCAAGGTGGCATTCCATGGCAGAGATCATAATAATAATAATAATAATAATAATAATAATAATAACAATAATAACAATAATAGTAACAACTGCTTCCATCCTGCGACGATACCTGTAATACCATCAAACATCTACATCTGCCTATCCCAGGTCCTGGGTAAGGACTCGATAGGTAGACAAAATGCCAAATCCAGTCTGAACATCTGGCTGACTGTGCGATGATTGATAATAATAACAACAACAACAATAATCATAATCATAATCATAATAAAGTTGGAAGGTACTGTACCTTGGAGGTCCTCTAGTCCAACCTCCTGCTCAGGCAGGAAACCCTATACCATTTCAGACAAATGGCTGCCCAGTCTCTTCTTAAAAACTTCCAGTGTTGAAGCATTCACAGCTTCTGGAGGCATGTTGTTCCACTGATTAATTGTTTTGTCAGGAAGTTTCTCCTTAGTTCTCGGTTGCTTCTCTCTTTGGTTAGTTTCCATCCATTGCTTCTTGTCCTGCCTTCGGGTGCTTTGGAGAATAACTTGACTCCCTCTTCTTTGTGGCAGCCCCTAAGATATTGGAACCCTGCTATCATCATCATCATTTTACAATGCTAACATTTAATCCGAAGAATGTTTTTGAACCAAGATATAACTATCCCATTAATTTAGGTAAAAAAGTATGAAAATTTAATTTCTGCACATTTCTCTTTAGTGAGAGAAGCTGAACAATATGTTGTGGTATCATCTGGGAAAAAGACACTTCCAGCTTGACCTGATAAAAACAGCTGAAAAATGCTATCAGAAGGGCAAGTTCTATTTTCACAATAATGATCTGATACACACTTCAGACTTCTGGAAATCTTAACCTTTTATACAGTCAAGTAGTCCTTGTTTGGCAGCTATAAGTGGTATTATGTCAAGTGGTCCATAAGTGAAACTGTGTCTGTGCTCTTACTTTCAGTTTTCCTTTGCTTTACAAACCTTTAATGGTGATAAGTGCAAGGAGGTTATGTTTTCCTCACCATCATAATTGGGAATGATTATTGAACAAGGCAGTTGCTAAATAAAGGCTATTTGCATGCTGAAGAAGCAGCACATTGAAGCAGGATAGAAAAGTAATTCACAAACACATTTAACCAAGGAAAAGAAACCCAGGATTTTTGAAATCAGAAATCTTAGCAGTCAAAAATATTTTATTCTCTTATGAACTGCAGAACAAATTGAACCCCATAGAGAGGAAAACCAATATTTAAAGAAACAGTTAAAAGCTAGAATTTATATCACCGCCAGATACTGCAGGATCCATAGTAAATAGACCAAAACAAATCCAAAGACACATTTAAGAATGAAAAGTGTAACTGTAAAATTGTCACGAAGCTTCACCATTACTTCATCTAAAACATTACACATCCCATTAATTTAGCTTTGAATTAGCCTCCATCCTGATTTTATGTTCTCAGCTCTAACAATATTTCAGCAAATTCTCTAAATCAATACTCTATCAGCCGCAATTCAAAATTGTTTCAAGCTGGTTCTCTGTTGCTTTGAACACCTTTTGTTTGCACTTCTTAAAGACCAAATGAAATGTTCAAAATCTGTGTTAGGCAGTTGTGGAAAGAGATAATATCTTAAGCTAAAGTCTTCTCAGTTAATTGTAAGAGGTAAGAACTTGGTGAATATCTATCACTTTCCATAAAAAGTTTGCACATGCTCCAGGGGAATGAGTGTGTTTTAGAAAAGCTGGTTCATTTAAATTTTAAATAATGTGAATCATGGATTTTTCAGGGGATGACAAAACTAATTAGATTAGAAAGCCAAATTGGATGAGTATTGTTGATGCCCAAAATTCCAATTAATTTTTTATGTAATAAGAATTGCTTGAGTTGCAGACACTTGGCCAGTCAAAGGAGGCTTATAGAACTTGATAATAATGTTCACATTTTCAAATATACAGATTAGTTCAACATTATAAAAATACCCCAAACCTATAAAGGGAGCAGCCTGTGCTTTAAACTACTCCCAAAATTCTTTCTCAGTTTCTTTTCTTTATTTGCACTTTGCTTCTATATAATAGGTTTCATTGTGTTTTATAAACGCACTTGGCTTATCACATCCTTCATTGCCTTGAAGGGGGAAACATCCCATGTTTACTGATCAATGCTAAAGCCAGTCATTAAGGGCTATCAGCCCAATATTTCAGTCCCCTGAATATCATATCATTTATAACAAGCAAATTAATTCATCCTTCTCTTAGAATCAAGAACCATCAAATGGTTTAATTAATCAATCAATCAAAAGATACCACTGACAGCCTAATTTCCACTGTTCACACTACAAATATACCTCACATTTATTATAAATGTAAATCCAATGAATAATCTAAATTATTGAGGCCCAGCCTTCGGGGTCTTATAGGCACATTTAGAACTGTAGTAATATACCATGAGTGCTCTTGCAATTAATGTTGGGGTAATTTTCTCATTCACCAATGGTAGACATAAGCAGTTTCAAAGCACCAATTTCCCATACCTTTATCTAAATTTACTTCCCACTCCTGCAAGATGCTTCCCATTATCCTTGGTGCTTTTTCTAGGCAGCTATACTCCTTCTAAATAGGAAGGAAGCACTTTGTGCCCAGGTAAATTATTGGAATATAAATTACATTGGAAGCTGGGAAGGAACTGTGGTGGATTCCAGTTCACAGGTCTATACCCTTGGCATCATGTTGAACATTCCAATTCCAAACCAATCTCTTGTCCTTAAATGGGAGAATTGATATGTTTTTAGGGTGTGCAAATCTCTGAGAGTGCATTTTGCTGTGAAGTCTTGAGCAAAGCTCCTTCTCAAAATTGCTTAGCAAAGCCTCCAGACTTCTAAGAGCAAAATAGCTACATTGCTTCACTTTGATCTCCTCTTCAATTTCTCCTAGTACTTGCAATAGCTAGAAGAAACTTTGTGGCAGTTCCCAGAAATACTTCCTGCAAATATTAGAAGCAGGATACCCAAAAACCTCTTTTCCAAATGGCCAAATTTGCCTCAATGGGCAAATTAAAGATGGGGGACCACCCAGCCATTTATAGTGTGCATGTCTCACAAAGCTAAAGCAAGGCCACTTTATGCAGACCTAAAGTTTTTTCACCTGCTTTTACTATTTTTATTATTATTGTGTTGTTCTTTCTATGAAGCCTATGACACTACAGTATGTGCAGACTCTTACTATTACTATTGAAAAAGAATATCAAAATAAATAAGAACTGTACCATTTTGAAGAGTTTACGGCTTGTCCAGCTGTGCCTATTTTTTAAACTAACAAATAGCAAAACGTGCGAAGAAATAACTGATTCTGATCATACCTTGTTTTAAATGTTCCTTTTGAATATACCATGAAACCTTATTCTCTCTTAGGGGTGCACTAACTGTATATTCCATTGGAAGACATGTTTCATCTCTGGGAGTCTGTCATACCACATCAGAAGATAAAGGAGCCTACAGGAATACATTTTTTTTTGCTTTAGACAGAGTTAGGATAAGGCTGCTTTTCCTTAATCTGCAGATTCATTTCACAAATAAGAGCTTCCTGGTGTGGAGAAATCCCAAATGGCCCCTTTCAAACAAAACACCCCTTTGAAGGCCCACAGAATCCTATTCTCTATCAATAATATTTTGGATTAGAACATAGACAAGTTCTTTAACCTTAACTTTATGCTACTAATTAACATGTTTTATGCAGGTATGAAAAATATCACCATCTATGGAACAACTGAAGATTTAAAAAGGTAAAAAAATGCGGCAGTGGCAAAAGAAATCCAATATTTCATTAAACCTAACTCTCTTGTTTAGTATAGCTAAACCAAATATTCAGAATTTATTTATTTATTCCTTGCTTGCTAATGGACATATTAGAGAAAAGATTGTTAGTGACCTTGAGAAGCTGCCCCATTCACAAGATGTCCGTGTTAATTTCAAACGATCAACTTATCCAACATTTCCTGGTATTTGTTTATTTACATTGCACGTTTCTAAACCACCTATTTTCCTCAACAATGTATACTTTTCATTTGAGGGGGGAAGGGGTAGGTGAACATTTTTTGGGCTGCTGCTGCTGATACACATCATTTTTATTTTCTATGAAAACTTAGACAGATCCAAAAGCACTCTTGGAAATAAAAATGAAGTTGGAGTCTACTCGCTCATTCATTCTTTCCCCCCCTCCCTCCCTCCCCCCCCTCTCTCTCTGAATCTACATCCTGATCACATGATGTCTCCAGCCACTAAGAAGATTATGCATGCAAAAGTATCCATGCCTTTCTTTGCTACAAACTTGAAAGAATTTTTTTTTGCACTCCACTCACCAGAACTATGCAAAAAAAAAAAAAAAAAACAAACAGTTAAAGGATAGAGTATAAACATACTGGATGAAATCTCTAAATCAAATCAACTTTCCAAATTGAATGAACAAATATTTTATTATGGTCCAAACCAGATCACAAAAGTCAAAAAAACGGTCTGAGAATACAGAAAAATCTTGTTAATGAAGTGAATAATAATTCTCTTGTCAGGTCTGAACATAGAAAATCCTTATGACTTGACTCTAGAATTTAACAGTTGTATAGGAGATTTAAGAATGCTTATCTTCTGGGAAAAGCTTTAAATGAATTGGATTCCAAATCAGATTATTGGTTGGTTATCTCCAAATCAATCCATTATCTTTGACACAGGCATAGCTGTATTCATTCCAAGCCTTTGAGATGCCTCCCCTTGCCCAAACATATGAACTGTATAAAGCGCCTTTGTAAGAAAACATTTGGAGCAAGTTAAATTGATCCTGACTGGTGACAGACAGAAGACTCAGTTAGGCACCTGTGGCCGCTCAACTAAACTGCTTCTATTCACTGACCATATCTCAAAGATAGTATGGCTGGCATGATGAAAATGCAGGAAAAGATATATACAGTAATAATAAAGTTACATAGATGGGTTTATCCAGTCTCCAAAGTCAGCCTTTTTCTTTCGTCTTGTCTTTACAATCTAGGCCAAAGTTAAATAAGTTCTGGTTCTGCTTTTGATCAGGACTGCTTACTGTTTATTGATTGCATGCTAAATAAAATTATGTTGTATCTTTAAAGTGGTTTGATTGCTTTAGTAAGCCAGGTATGGGCCACAACAATAGAAAGTCTCTTTTCTGAATTGAGTGTACGTTCAGTCATTCAACTCTTCAGAAATCTCAATGAAATAACTTTGGAAATAAACATTTAAATAGAAGTTTCAAACAGATCTTATCCAATCTACATAACAAAATCACCTATGTGTCCTATTGATGTTTGGGTTTTCTTTCTTGTCATTTGAAGGGATATAATATAATAACCATTTTTCAGTGCTATTCCATATTTCAGACGGATGTATTTACCTTTGTCCTCTGTGATTTCAGCTGCACACAGGGAATGTATCAGGAAACTCACAAGATTTTTGTCTCTGGTTATATTTGTTGCCATTGCATTTACAAGTACTACAATGATGACATTGAAAAATAAAACATTCAGATCCCTAGATTGAATGTCACTTAAGGAGAATGCAGTTGAGGATAAGAAGAAGAAAAATGAGACCAACAAAAGCATCCTCTAAGGCTAAACAAAACAAACTGCACGTAGAGTTGTAATGAATAATAGAAACTGCAGGAATCCAAGGGATATTTTGACATTTATAAAAGTAAATAGAAAGGAAGGCATGAAATATTGATATTGTCTTTACTGAGAACAGCTTTCCTGATGGTGACAGTAGAGCAGAATACAGGACAGGAACTCGTAGAAAATTCCTTGCCTCCAGTTTATCATCTTTGCAGAGCAAAGTAACAGCCCACACATTCTTACATAGGAAGGTAAAAATCTCCCTGTCACTCATGTCTGAGTCTGGGGGGAGGTGCTAATTTCCATTTCTTGGCCAGTGTTGGCCAGTGTTGGCCAGGGATCCAGTGTTGTCTGAAGACAATTTCTGTGGTCACGTGGCCAGCATGGCTATATGCCAAAGGCGCACAGAACACTGTTACCTTCTCACCAAAGTGGTATCTATTAATTTACTTGCATTTGCATACTTTCAAACTGCAGGTGGGCAGTAGCTGGAGCAAGTAACAGGACTCACCCCCCCCCCCCCGTTGCAGGGAGCCCGGGTCTTGAACCCAGGCTGTCAGCTCTCCAGCTGACAAGCTCAGCTGTCTTTAACTGCTGAGCCATCACGCCCGCCTCATTCTTACATACTGCATTCCAAAGGAAGAGCCATGGAGAAAAAGCACATTCATTTTCCTGGCCTCACCTTTTAAAATAAAATTTCATCACACTTTTAAAAACACTGCAGTTAGTTTGGTCATGGTTTTTTTCATATGATATATAAATTTAATAAAATAAAATCCTTAAAAACAAAAAGCCTTAACAATGAAAGAAACCTTTAAAAGCAACAAGAACTTCTGGCTTCAATTTAACCTGAATGCACTACAAGGCTCTACTATCAGGAGCAATCTGTTGATTGTAAACTTTACCTTATTTCTTATAATTGCGGACAGGGCAGTAGAGTAATTGAGAACAAACCTGCCTGAGCTGTCTATTGTAGCTCAAGAAGAATGGGAGAAAGCACCCCCCAAAAAATCATATTAATAGATTGTGCAACTAATTCTCTATGCTTCATTTGATACTTCACTTTTAATATTTCACTGCAGGCAACTCTAACTTTTTCCCCAGCTTGCAATCCTTCAGTTGTCGTTTTCAACTTGTTCCCACAACAACAAAATCCAGGAAATTTTACACTGCATTTCAATAAGTCATCCCTAAAAGGTGAAATAATTGAATTGGGGTGGGGGGGAAATCAACATTTGGGAAATCAAATGATTCCTCCTTTAAAATTACATGGTTAAGAGCAGTGGTTCTTAACCTGGGCGATATTGCCCTCCAGGGGGCAATTTCATTTTTCAGGGGGGCGATGGAACAAAAAGGGGTGGTGTGGGGGTGAAAGAACGAAAAGGGGGCGATATGGGGGCAATGGAGTGAGACATTTTGGGGACACTTTTGAGACTTTTTCATACAGTGAATCGCTGTATATCTGTCGTACAAAAACATCAGATCGCTTGCTATTAGTGGATTGAATTGTGTTTTCAAATGTTTCTCCACCTAGCTTCAGTACAGAACGCTGTACATATGTGAACATGCATTGCTTATCTTCATGCGCGTTGCATTTTGTTTTTATGCCCTTTTTATATTTTTTTTATATCTTAAATTTTTACTTGTAATTCAATCATTAAATATTACTGTTTTTCTTTTCGGACATTTCACTTTCTTGCAACTGAATTTTGTTTTCAAAGTGGTCATTACATTTAAGTGAATAAATAAGATAATAATGAAATATATGTATCACGAAGTTTGGGAATAAAGTGACGGGTGGCACCAACATTTTTCATACAGTTGAGATATGGGAAAAAGATTGGAAATAAATTATTTGCATCAATATGTCCTGATGACAATTTTAAAGAAAATAAAACAAGTGTTTGCATAAATTGAAGAATTATTTCCTATGTTGTGACTGAGAGGTTATGTTGGGGGAGGGGGGCGATGACAACTTCCTCCTTGGCTCAAGGGGGCGATTCATTCAAAAAGGTTAAGAACCACTGGTTAAGAGCAGGGGTCTCCAAACTTGGTAACTTTAAACCTCGTGGACTTCAATTCCCAGAATTCTTCAGCCAGCCATGCTGCCTGGGGAATTCTGGGAGTTGAAGTCCATAAGTCTTAAAGTTGTCAAGACCAAGCTAGAGATCCCTGGTTAAGCAGGTAGTACATTACATTGCATTAGCTCTTCATTCTCTTCAGGGTTGAAGATATTTTTACCATGTTTGCCCAGGGCTATGTATGTATGTATGTATGTATGTATGTATGTATCAGAGACCTTGCCCACCCTGCATGATAAATGTGCACTTAGTCATTGCAGGGTATCTTCTCCCTTCTGTTGCGTCTCACCCTCTCTGAGCTGAAATTGCTATATTTTATTGTTAGGAAATTGCAATTTCCCATTGAGCTAATGCACAGGTGTCAAACTCACCACATCACATGATGTGTCACAACATATCATGACTTTTTTTGCATTGCGGGAGCTGGGGTGGGCGCAGCCTCCACATGATGCAATCGGCCCACAGACCAGCAGTTTGACACCCCTGTTCTAATGAATGCTGCAGGAAGTAAAGTTGTACATATGTCAGAGGCACACAATTCCCACCCCGGCTATGCCATTTTGTAAATATTTGTAGTTTATATTCATGTTGATATGGAAATGCACAGACAAATTAAAATCCTGCCAACTATTCCCTGGCATCTTTCAAGTTGAATATTAAAAAAGGGTATATATACAGTCAATAAACCAATTAAAAGAGCAATTGTAACAAACTATAATACCCAAACAAATACAAATCAAACAAGAAGTCAATAAGAGCTGGCTCTGGTTCAGCGGCTGAAAGCTTTCCTGAATAGAAAAGATCTCGCTGACTTTCTAATGCAGCTTTCTCTGATCTGAACTGTTGGAAATTCTTCCAGATGCCCAGAGTTTCTTTTAAAATCTGTGTATGAAAGCAACCACAATATTTGGGGGTGGGTTGAGGGTGGCAAGCGCTGTTTTAGGGATAGGCAATTACTAAAAAAAGCATTTATTTTATTTTATTAATTTTTTTTATTTTATTATGAATTTATTTATTAAGTTTATGTGGCTGCCCAATACACTAATGGTGACTCAGGTCAGCTTGCAGAAATAAAACCCCAGTGCAAAATCCAATAAACCCCTCCCCTCCTGGTGAAAACAATCAAACTGCTTGATAATTTCCATACCACCCTAAGGTCCCAGGCTTTAATAATAATAATAATAATAATAATAATAATAATAATAATAATAATAATAATAATAGGAGGGGACCTTGGAGGTCATCTAGTCCAACCCCCTGCTCAGGCAGGAAACCCTATACCATTTCAGACAAATGGCTGCCCAATCTCTTCTTAAAAACTTCCAGTGTTGGAGCATTCACAGTTTCTGGAGGCAGGTTGTTCCACTGATTAATTGTTCTAACTGTCAGAAAGTTTCTCCTTAGTTCTAGCTTGCTTCTCTTTTTGATTAATTTCCATCTGTTGCTTCATGTCCTGCCTTCAGGTGCTTTGGAGAATAGCTTGACTCCTTCTTCTTTGTAGCAGCACCTGAGATATTGGAACACTGCTATCAAGTCCCCCCTCATCCTTCTCTTCAATTCCAGCAGCCATTTCTTATATGTTTTAGCCATTAGTCCCCTAATCATCTTTGTACAGCTCTTCTCTGTACTCTTTCTAGAGTCTCAACATCTTTTTTTAACATCGTGATGACCAAAACTGGGTGCAGTATTCCAAGTGTGGCCTTACCAAGGCATTGTAAAGTGATATTAACACTTCACGTGATGTTGATTCTATCCCTCTGTTAATGCAGCCTAGCAGTGTGTTGGCTTTTTTGGTAGCTGCAGCTGCTACATAGGCCAAAAACATAACCAGTGATGGGAGGACCTCAACAATTTAGGAATGCTTAAAATTAGAGATTTTCAAGAGCAGCACGGTGGCCTAGAGGTAAAGACATTTGCCTCCCACTCAAAAGTTTGATAGCTTAATCCCAAGCAGTGGCAGATGTTTCTCTATCAGGGTACAAAAAGAAAATATTTCCGCAAATTCTGCATAGGCATCAGGAAGGGCATCTGGTCAGTAAACACTCAGCTCCATCCAGACACCCAACTCTACTCCAAATAAAGAGATTACGGGGTCCTAAAAAGAAAAAAAAAATGAGAGATTTTCAAGGGCTACAGAAGCAGACAATATTTTTAAACAATGTGATACTCCCATGCCTTAGACTTGAATTCAATTAATATTCTGTTTTGGTTTGTGTTTTTCTTTTCTTTTTTCTTTTTGTTTTTTCTTGAACGACTTTTATGTAGCTCTTGGCTCAAAACACATCCCCAATACATTAAAATGTATTTCACTAGAAGCAGTAATATTTTAGAGCAGCATCAATACAACCAAGAATGCTTTCTGATTAAAAATGATTGGTGGGCATGTGAGTGTTGAACAAAATCATTGATTAAGCTGGAAATGGGGTGGAATGGACTTCTGAACATATGTATATGTGTCACAATTTGGGCATAGAGTGACCTTACGGATGTCAAAGCTGACCTGATGAAGCCAGTGAGATCTCAGAAATTCAGCCTATGCCCAATGAAATTATAACAAAAAAGCAACAGAAATGGATCTTTTTGTGCTTGTGTGTCTCTCTGTGTGTGTTTGTGTGTGCACAGGGGGGAGAATTAGAAATATGTAGAGGGTGTACCATCTGTAAAGATTTTTGCTGGTTGTCTAACCTAACTTCCCCCCCCCCCTTAAGTTACTGCTTCACAGTAGGCAGTCAGACAAACAGGCGGATTGCCTTTCTGTAGGAGGGTGAGACATAACACTCATTTAGAATCAACATTCTAGGTTTTCTGAATCAGTGTAAGAGAGGAAGAAAGCACAACAGTCACAAAACAGAAAATAAAATAAAAAAATAAAAAAAATACTGATTCCCAGCTTTTAAGGATTATGCATAACTCTCCTATTTCCTTCCAGTAGCATTTGCACGTAAAGAGCAGTTGGTGCAAAACAGCACCTCCTCCCCTGTAATTCATCAGCCAGTTGGCAGCTAATTTGAGTCTTCCCTTAATTTGATCAAAACCTCTGAAACTAAATCATTTTTTTGTGTTAAAATTACTCCTCCCCCTCCTTTCTCCTCCACTACTGACAAATACTGCAGAGCATAAATTTATTCAAGTCTTAACACTGTTGCTGTTTAATTAGTTCTAAAAGTGACTATAAATAAAGACTGGCCAAATTCTGAATAAAATGAATTCAAAGAAAAGACTGTGTGAGAAAATGGGAGAATTGTGAAATTTTCCACCAAAGTGTATTTTTTGATCTTGTGTAGAAATAAACAATATAAATAAAATTAAAAACTGGAATTCTGCATTGAATTCTCCCATTTTTGGGGGGAATGTGGAGAACAAAAATTCAGAATTCTTTGGTGATAAAAAAAATTGTATCTAGTGTTTGGCGGGAGTGGTGTGGAGTAGAGTGGAATTGAACAATCACAATACATGGTTCCATATCACATTTATAGGTGAGGCTGGACATAGGGCAAAGTTTGAGAGATGGGAGTTTTGAATTACAAGTAATCCTCGACTAATAACAGTTCATTTAGTGACCGTTTAAAGTTACAACAACACTGAAAAAAGTGACTTATGACTGTTTTTCACGCTTACGACCATTGCAGCATCCCCATGGTCATGAGATCAAAATGCATATGCTTGGCAATTGGTTGATATTTATGATGGTTGCAGCGTCCCAAAGTCATGTGGTCACCTTTAGCAACCTTTTGACAAGCAAAGTCAACAGGGAAGCCAAATTCAGTTACTGTAATAACTGTGTTACTAACTTAACAACTGCAGAGACTCACTTAACAACTGTGGCAAGAAAGGTCATAAAATGGGCCAAAATTCACTGAACAGATGCCTCTCTTAACAACAGAAACTGTGGACTCAATTGTGATCGTAGATTGAGACTACCTGTATGTTTTGCCTCTTTTAGGGCTTATGCTACCAAATGGTGGTAAGCAAATTATATCAATTTTTAGAAAGACTCTAAAGGTCACAAAAAGCTGTATAAATCCCTTCAGCAGTAGGCTTGTCTCTTCCCCTTCCCCAACTCATGCCAAGAAATCATTCTACGGAGTATCTCATAGCCCCATGGTGGCGAACCTATGGCATGGGTGCCACAGGCGGCATGTGGAGCTGTCCCTGTGGGCACGTGCGCCATCGCCCAGAGGGAGGCCGAGCCAGGCTGTTCCCCTCCACATCTCCACATGTGCCTGTGCTCTTGCTCTCTCTTGGCCATGGGGGGGGTGTGTGAAATCGCTCTGGAAGCATAGATCCGGGTGGCAGAGGCCATGCCCACCCAGCGGGCCACACCTACCCAGTGGGCCATGCCCACCCGGCACTTGGCAATACATAAGTGGGTTTTGGTTTGCAGTTTGGGCACTCAGTCTCTAAAAGTTTCACCACCACTGTCATAGCCCCTATGTATAGGGTTATGAACAATTAGGGGCAATGAAATAATCATTGGGACGACAAATGGAAAATTGTGCTATATACCAAGGAATAGGAAAGAGGTTTTATTACAGCAGGCTCTTATTTTTGAGAAAACCCTTATGTTTCTTACAAACTATAGTTCTGTTACCTTACAGTATCTTTGCAGGACAAATATTTTGGTGACACAAAACAAGGCAGAGTTCTAAGTAATGAGACATTTGAGAAAGGAATTCTAGCATTATCAGTTTTACACATGAGATTGTGCATATGCAAACATTTTCTGTGTGCATTGAAGAAAAAAAATCAAAATATCACACAGAAACATACATACACACATACCCATACCCATATATGCATACATGCATACACATATATGCATACATGCATATACATACCCATAGCATAGTTTTGGAGGGAGGGTCAATGAGGGCAACTGATGAAAGCAATGTTGTACAGCTGCATCAAAACATCCAAGCTTTTGTGTGTTGTGAAGTTGCATGTGTGTACTAAAATGGCAGAGCTTGCTGCACAATGCTCCTTTCATTGTGCTAACAAAAGCTTCAGATCCTTCAGAACCCCTCTGAGATTGAGAACATGATATACCCATAATTTTGGGATTTGAGCTTAATGCTTTTGACCATAAAGGTAATCCTTTAACAGAAAATAGAAAATACAAGGCTGCTTGAAGGAAAGATGAGGCAGAGAAAACCCAGAGCATTTTCACAGCATCTTTGAAAGGATTGTTGGTGATAACTGAAGTAGCCTGAAATAAATAATTAACTAGGAGTAAAAATTGTTCAGATCCTAAAAACTCAGATAATAAAAATATATTCCTTAATTAGAATTTGTGTGGATAAGCAGGTCTCAAAGAAGAGCAGCTAAGTATGTTTTTCCCTAAAGGAAGGTAATTCATCTTACTGTATTACAATACAAAAGGCTCTTAGTTCATTACTGCTCTGTATTGAAATCAAATGGTTACATAAAATCTCTATTTTTGATGTACTTAGGGGTGTTATAAGTATCCACTTTTAACGAGCTTGTATGTAAAACCGATCATTTGACATACTGATGCCCAATTGTCTCCTTCTTCAAATTTGATTTGAACTGAAATATAAGCCATTCCCAACTGCCACTACTTCAAGGAGTAAAGCTTGCTGGCTGCTTACTATGATTGTTGATCCACAGAACTTTAACAGGAGTGTATGCTAAGAAAAACGTTATGAACCAGTCAACATTAAAGGGGCATCGATTTGAATTATTCATCTGAGAATCTGTTTAACTCAAATATATTAGTTGGGCTGACTAGTACTCTGAAATCTCAGGGAAACAAATATCTTCAGTCTGAAAAAACATAAAATCAACACTTCAAGAGAAATTGTATCTTTTCAGATGTTGCTAACTTGAAGTCCCAGCAACCCTTGTGGAAGGAGATCCACACAGAAAGGTACTTCTCTTCCATCTATTTCTGGAAGAGCATATGAATGCAAAAGATGGGGAAAGAGCAATTTTTTCCCCTCCCTTTCTGGTGCTGTTGTTTTGAAGAAATCACAAAGCTTGCCTTCCACTTTTTTAAGATACACAAATATTCTCAAAGCAATATACATTAAATGCTAGTATGTGTACTTGTGTGAAGGCTATCTATGGGAGAATGGAAGAAGAAAGAAGACTGAGATCTGGGGGAAAAAGAGAGCATGAGGCTGGAGCAGCTGGTGATTGAAAAGACAAGAGAAAGCTGCTATGAGCAGTCTAACTAAAGGGGGGGGGAACCCACCCAACTGCAACAACTAAAACAAATAATAGAGAAGCAACAGCCTGGCAGAGCTGAGGTTTTCTACCAAGTGACTCACACAGCAAACATAGCCAGAAAAAATATCTGCAGAGAGAGCACATCAAAAACAGAACACTGCTATGTGAAGAGAGAACGGGAAAAGGGGGGGGGGGAATGAAAGTAAATGTTAATAGAATGGCTGCAGCAAACTCTGCCAGCAGTTCATAGGAACATGTGGCTGAATAAGATCTTGGAAATCTCTAGTCCAACACCCTGCCCAGTGCATACTGTCACAGACTAATGGTACCCATTTTTTTTTCTTGAAAACTTCCAGTGATGAAGCACCAACAACTTCAGGAGGCAGACTGTCCCATTGCTTAATAGCCCTCACAATATTGTTTTAGATGCTGCAGAAAACAAATCTACACCTCCTTTCCCTGTGACATTCCTTCATGTTTTGGAAAACTTGTATTATGTCTTCCCTTAACCTTCTGTTCTTTAGGCTAAACTTTCTGAGTTTCTTTAATGCTGTTTGTAGGATTTATCCTCAAAACCTCTTACCATCTTTGTTTCTCTTCTCTGCATAGTTCCAGGTTTCTTGCCATTAAAGAGACAACCTCCAATTCTGGTGGAAACTATGCAATAGCTTAGTTGATGTATGATCTGCTGATGTATTTCCCTATCTCACCTCAACTAGCAGTAAAATAAGGATCCCAGGGTAACACATGTCACTAACTCCTCCAGGAGCTCTTTGCTTGTTTGCATATGCTGCTTGTGTTAGACACAACCCAAACTTCTGCACCTTTTCTGACACAGCATAAATTAACACATCAAAACATTGCTGTGCCATTCTTCTGCATGTATAGATTTATGTGTTTTCTGATTCTTTCCTTTCCTTTCCTGGAATAGAGAAGCATCTATTGAATGCCTTGATTGTAATGTGGTGATTACAGGCACAAGAAGCTTTGTAGGAGGGCAGCAACAACTATAATTTATATTTTTGAGAAAAAGGTTGTACTTTCAAGCTCTGTTTAAAGTTATTCATCCTCAAGTCATTTCTCCTTCCAAAGGGATCCAAAATGTAAACCTTTTTTCTTTTCCAAAATTTAAATCCTATTTTCGTATGTGTATGTGTGTGTGTGTGTGGGTGGGTGGGTGGGTGTGGGTGGGTATAATTTGGGATATACTGTGTATATACTGTATGTATTCCAAAATAAAATACAATTCATTCTACTTTGCTACTTCAGGATTTTTGGAACTCAAGAAGTGGCGTCATGGCAACTGAAGACAGGGCATTTCCTGATGTTACAAACTCAGTTATATGCCTTCTATGAACAGTTACATTGACTTGAATAGTCATTATAAAAACATATCATGTATTCTGTTCCTGCAGGAGCTTTCTGAAGTCTCTGCCTCCAATTGCATGCACAATGTTTGCAACAACAAAAGTCAGCCTTCACAACAAGAATTAAGTTTGATTTTTTAAAAAAAAAATGATAACAATTTCAGTACTGTCTAATAACAATATAACAATATAAGTTCCTATTTTACTGGCTCAAAGACTGATCTAAAATAATGTACTTTTACAGATTTTAGGGAGAGACTTTTTAAGAAAAACCTTTAAGAGACTGGAGAGCCAATTGTCTGGAATAGTATAGGGCAGACATGTCAAACTTGCGACATCACATGACATCGCGTGACATATCGGAGCAGTTTCTTCATGACACATCCAGCCTACAGGCCGGCAGTTTGACATCCCTGGTATGGGGTCTCTTTCTCCATCAGCACTGATGATGTTACCTAATTTGGTCATGAAATATCTGTAAGAAAACAACTAAGGCCAATGAACATGAAGGATCCCACACATGAATTTAACATGAATAACATGAATTTACCTGTTATTACATATATATCCCTTCTATCCTTTAGGAACTCACAGCATAACATATGATGAATTCCTCTTTTTTTACCCTTACAACAACACATATTCTGTGAAGAAATTTGGTCAGAAGATACAGACTGTCTAAGCCCAACATATGTTATCTCTACATAGCCTTGGGAAAGAGGATTCCACTCAGTCTGCTTCTGAGAAAGTCACTAAAGAAATCTTCCTTTTAGTCCTTTCCCAAAGTATAAGCTATGAGGGAGGTGGTTGAGAAGGGCTTTGAAGCAGGGCAACATGAAACAGAATTGCTTCATTTCAGTCTTCAAAGTGAAGAGAGTAAATGTTTCAGAAAACAGCTTCAAATCAGTCTTTTAGTCAAAGCTTCTTGAAGGCACCTTACAAAGATTCACACAGCTCTAAAGAAATAAGTAATCAGTAACTGAACTCACTCAGACATTCATATCGCTGAAGAAGCTAATATATAAGCACTGACAGCTGAAAAGCAAGGGACCCTTCTTTTTAGTGTAAGTTAAATATTATTTAGCTCAATTTTTTCCATTCATCCATTATTTTATCACATGTCAATAATTTCAAAGAGACACAGTTATTGCAGGTTATGTAGTACTGCAAAGTAAGTTTGACAGCAGGGCTCAATTATGTCATTTTTCTGATAATGTGTTAGAACAGCCATGTTAGTCTAAGATGACCAAATATGAAGAATCTGATTGCACTTTTTCCAACTAACCCATTTTATTGAAAAGGAGGAATTTTCATAAAGTGTAGCTCACTTCACCAGATGGTTAGGGTGTCAGTCCTAGACTGATGTAGGATTTAAATTGGGGTGAGCTAAAAGTGGAAAGGTGTAGAGAAAAGAGAGGCTGCATGTGAGACAGATTACAACTACCTAATCAATTCACAATTGCAACATGTTAAAACTCAGTTATGTTTGTTGAGATGTTCTGAGATCTCAACAAATCCCTCTGAATGTTCTGTCTAAAATATATAAGGATACTTATCAGCTGTTGATTCAGGTACATTTCTTTTGACATAAAACAAGTAAATACCACAAATAAATTTTACCTTTTAGGTGAGCAGAACTTATGTAATTGGTTTTCAAGGCAGTTTAAATACATTCAATGCCTTAAAAAAAGGAAAGAAAAATTATAATATGACATTCTCAGAAAAATCCCAAATAAGGATAACTGCAAGAATATTTTTAAAAGTTAAAAAAAAACACATGTAAGGAAACTTGATGGTTAGATGTGTCAGTTTCCTGTCATTCCCAGAGAAAGTATTTAATTATTACAAAAACTCCTTTTTGTCTTGATCTTGCCTTTCTCTTTTTCTTTTGTTCTTTCTTGACAGATATAGCTAGAAATATTAAGGACAACTATGGTGCATTAGATAGAACTTAAGTTTATTTTCTGGCAGGATGGTCCCATTAGAGGGGATTAGATACAATTATTATGTAACTTGTTATGATATGACATGAAGCAAAGATTTAAAAGTGGAATTAGAATTCTTTCTACACCATCTTCAGGTATTTATATAATAAAGATGCAACATCTAAGAATTCAAAAGTATTTCTTGTGGCTGCAATCCTGTGTGAGAGAAAGCTGAATATGATAAATTTCTGGTTTTCAAATACAGGTAACTTCAAAACATCAAGTGCAGAAACACCATCAGAAAAGGATTAGCAACATTTTTTAGGTATTGAAAATATTCCTGCTCAGGAATGATTTGAATGAAATGTTCTTTGTCAGATATCTCAGGCTTCCATTATATTGGCTCAGCTGAAAACTCTGATGTAAACTAAGAATTATCTTAAAGAATAGAAAAGGCATGATGCAGGTCTGGGCTCTGGTGAAAAAAGCAGTTTCAGAACTTTGGACAGCTCACCATAGGAAACTTCAGATGCCATGAACTCTTCTTAAAAAGACAGGTAATCCTCGACTTATGATCACAATTGACCTCAACCTTTCTGTTACTAAGTGAGACAGGTGTTAAGTGAGTTTTGCCCCATTTTACATTCTTTCCTGCCAAATTTGTTAAGTGAATCGCTGTCATTGTTAAGTTATATTGACTATTGACTTTGCTTGTTAGAAGTTTGTAAAATGTGATCACATGACACCCCAAGACACTGCTACCATCATCAATATGAAACAGTTGTCAAGGATCCGAATTTTGACCATGTGACTATGGGGATGCTGCAATGATTATAAGTGTGAAAAACAGTCATAAGTCATTTTTTTTTCAATGCTGTTGGTAACTTCAAACGGTTACTAAATGAATGGTTGTAAGTTAAGGACTATCTGTGATTAAATAAATGTCTAAGAAGGGGCAACATACTGCTGTCTCTAAATCTAATGAGCCTTTTATCTTTTTTTAAAGAGAATATTATCTGATTTAGGCATTTCCTCAGCTGGCCACATGGGCTGGGGAATTCTGGGAGTTGAAATCCACAGGTCTTAAAGTTGCCAAGGTTTGACATCCCTGCTGTAGAGAATCCCAGGGCCTTGAAGTAAAATAGAAGAAAAAGAAATGTTGTGTTCCTCTGGATTTAAGGCCTCTTCAGAGTTTTGCAGAACAGCTAATCCTGGGGACATGTAGCCCCAAATAACGGCCTCTCTCTCCTATATTGGTATTTCTTAAACAATATGAACACTGGGTTCTTGGTGCTGTCAAAACTTGGCTTTCATCTTAGAGTCATTTCATTATTAGGCTGGAATATGTGTATTATATGCCATCAGTGCCTTGACATGAACTTTGATGGTTGTTTATAACAGTTTTTTTTCTTGTATTATGAGGGTACTATTTCTTCTGGTTGTATCTGCCACTGCACATTCCTGGCCCTAGTTCCTGTTATCTCTCTTTGGCCCTACTGTTTCTGGAACAGCTATGTTAGATGTGTCATTATGTCAATGTTAGACATGTTAAATGCATCATTGCCTGTTACTGAGATCCTCATTTTTCTTCCTACATCCCTTCAATCAGGAAAAATGGTTGGTCCATCTTTGAGAAGTAAATGGAAGAACTGGATTAGTGGAGAGTGAAATTACAGTTATATTCTATTTCCATAGAATCAATGCCCAAGAAAAAAAGTATAAAAACTTTCAATGAATATAATTACAATAAACAGAGTCTATTCATGTTTAAAACAGTTCAAGGAGAAAAAATGGTTGAAACAAGTTGGTCTTCTGTATGGTAGAATAAAGTTGGTTTAAAAAATGATACAGATTCACTATTAATCTGGTAGTATGTTATGGAATGAATCATTTTTCTTGCCAGCAATTATTTAATTTATCAAAAAAATTTATTCCGCTCTTCTGGTACATATGCTTTCATCCAGGTGGATTAAAATATGTAAATTTAATTCATTCATTCATTCATTTATTAAATGTCTACATTGCCCATCTCACCTAAATGTCAATACCTTTAAAATGATTAAAAGAAAAGGAAAAGTACAAAGACATAGCTAAAACATTGCAAAAATGAATGATGAAAAAGGCAGAGACAGGCCATAATTTATTCTAAATATTACATTTTCTCTAGAATGAATACCATCTTGAAAAGGAAGAATTTGATCCACTTGCAGAAGAACAGAGAAGATTGAATTAGGATATTCTGAATATGTCACACATGCATTTTGAAGATTAGTGAC
This sequence comes from Crotalus tigris, assembly GCF_016545835.1. Taxonomy (NCBI): domain Eukaryota; kingdom Metazoa; phylum Chordata; class Lepidosauria; order Squamata; family Viperidae; genus Crotalus; species Crotalus tigris. The sequence continues at coordinate 411,573 of NW_024097292.1, forward strand.
TTAATAATAATGATTAGGGAATGAAGGAAAGCATATAATATGGAATTAGGTGGAAACATTCATTTTTTGAGAATTTCAGTGTTCTAGAAGAGAAAAAAAGAAATCTTAATGACTGTGAAGATATATTTGAAAATATCTAGTTTAATTATTAATGAATATGTGTTGTTACTTCAGCTGCTACAAAGCTGGCTCAGTGAATTTTGCAATGAAATAGCCTTAACTCCTTCACAGGATTACAATTATCGTCATATTGTAACAACTGTTCGATTATATAAAAGAAAATAAAGTATACCTATTTACCCTATTTCCAAAAAGCAGGCAAATCACAAATGTTATTGTTATTTGGAATGCACATTTATAATGTCATAATGTGGAGGTAATAGAACACCTATATTTGCTACAATAAACTATGAAATAAGGATACTCAACTTCATTAAATGTTAAACTTTATTTTGCATAGATAATTTTTAATCTGATATGTGTAAAAGCAAAAGTAAAAAATTCAAAGGTACAAATCTATTATCCTGTGGCAGGTTAAATTCAGGAAATATGTTTCTCTGCTATACCCCCTATAATAAAAAGAAAAAAATCCAATTCCATTGAACACAAGGGAGACAAATGTCCCTTGCAGCCAGCTGAGATGTTTATAAAATGCTCCTGCTAACTATGTCTTGCTAGAGATGCAGTTACTTTAATACAGGCATGTTGAACTGCTGGCCTGCGGGCCAGGTGCCTCATGCTGAAACCGCACCCACTCCATTGCCAGCAATGGGGGAAAAGTCACGATATGTCACACGACATCACGTGACGTTGCGAGTTTGACATACCTGCTTTAATACATGTAACTTCTGACCTTGCATATTCCTGAAAGTGTTTTCAGAAGTGTATCACATACGAACCATAAAAATGTTGGCTTTATGTACTATATGTGCACGTGGTTATGTGTTTGAAAGACAGCAGAACAGATATTACTTCAAGCATAAAGTCACAATGACATTCTGCAGAGTAAATTCATAAATGTTCATAATCAAGTTCTTGAAACAGGTACCTGCTGAAAGAAAACCATATTTTTTTTAATTTTTAGGCAGTATTATATATTAACAACCCTAGATTTTAATGTAATATAAATACTAGTTAATTGTACAGCTTGTGGGTGTTAAATTACTTACATATATCCTGTTTTGATGCAGTCAATAATTTATCAGTGATAAATACTTGGAACCTTAATGCTTGAAATTAATGTAATGAAGTTTCATGGCCGAGTTATTTTTTAGAAAGCATATATTGGAGGGGTGTCTGCCTTTCATTTCAGTATTTCCAAAGTTATGTTGTATATGGGAACTGCAATCCAGTATAATTGGAGGACAGTAGGTTAGTAAATTGTAAGTAAGTAGATATTATTTTGAGCTGAGTTATGTTTCCCATATAATTTCAAAGACTAAATCACTCTTATTGCATTTAACATTTGAGATTAATTTTATCACAAACCAAATTGGCAGTAACTAATACCTTATTCTGATTTTCAAAGCACAAGAACAATGCTACCTGTCATTTTATGAATAACATTTGACTGAATTTCATAGTTGAGAGACTGCACACCCTTTGGCAAATAGAGCTATGAAAATTAACACTGTGTGACCAGCCTGTTGAGTATAGCTGAATTTAGTGATGACTGTAAGCAAAACAATTTTAATGGTTACTGAGAATTGAGTACTTCTTAATACGTTTTGTTATGCTTAGGAAAAAGGCATTATATGGAGATATCTTCTGCTCAACAGCAATTTAGAGAAAATGTGATCAGAATCTTTTCCATATTCCCATGTGTGCTGCCTCTGAGTGGGAGAATAGTATTCTTTATTTGTCGGATTGCAATCAATTTAATTTAATGATAAAAAATAATGGAAGCACAGAATAAAGGACTTGAAGTCACTCTTCAACAGTTTTCATTCTGGCTGGAGAATTCTAGAAGTTAAAGTTCACACATCTTAAACTTGCTGCATCTGAGACTAATTCTATGCTATTCATTTATCTTGGAATAGGACATCTAAATAACATGCAACAGTACATAAGACACACAGATATATCCTTGACATTTATTCATCTAAATTCTATTTTGTTATATAAATTATATAATATTCAGCAGTTACAGTTCTCCTTTGCTACCTTACCACATGTGTTCTATTCAAATAATATTTAGCAACATGTTCTTACTGACCAGGGGGATTTAAAGCTAAAGATTCTGCTTCATCAATTTTCCTTCTCATTTGGCTTTAGGCAGGTAAAGGGGTGATGTGTTGCAAGATGTACAGTGTGGTTGGCTTTTCCCCTCTAAGGCAGCCATTTCCACCAATTGTATAACTGTAAATAATTATGCAGTCTTTAGCCCCGCTGAGCTATGGGGACATGCACATGGTTACTTATTTAAAATAAAAAAGCAAGATTTATGAAACAACAATACAGCCTTGCACTGCTTCTGCAGTTGTTACAAGCTACATGGCAAAAAAAAAAAAAAAAAAAACCATGTTCATTCCAACTCTGCTTGGAGTGTGTCCAAGGATTGAATCTCCCAAATTGCTTCATTTAGCCCTGAAAGAACAAAGCCATCATTAAGGTAAAGAATAAAAGGAGAATATTGCTGCAGAACTGAATATGACTGTAGGTGAGCTGCATTAAAGTGAAGAGTAGTTTTAGTTAAGAGTAGTTCAATACAAACTTGCTGAAGGTAAACTGTATTATATGTGTACTTGATGCGATTGTATTCAGTTGTATTCTTGAGGAAACTGTGGGATCCATTTCTGGATATCTGATATTTATTATATTTTCTTTGGTTTTATCAGGCTAAGTTCTTCCAGCTGAAATTTATACTTGAAGAGCAATTGAACTGAGGGTGAAATTTCCAAGAAGCAGAATTCAATTAAGAGGGGTTATTGAATTGTATTGTATGTATTCGTTAAAATAGATTGCAATTATATTTTGTTTTATTGTTTCATATAATTTCTATATGAACTAAATAAACATTCAGGTTAGATCTTTCTCAGTCTTCTTTCCATCAATAGATGTCACCTGTTCACTCTGTATGTTAACATTCTATTTTGTAATATTTCTCTGCTTACTTAACAGAAGCCTTTCCATTTGGATAGGCATGGATATAAAATGGTACAAAACAATATAAACTCAAAATTGCTATTACATATGTCATCTTTATTGAAAAGTATGCTAAAGCTTTAATATTAAAACTTCTTGTTAAATTGAATCCATCAATTTATATATTTGTATTAACAGCTATTTCAACTGTTCTATATGTATAGTCTTTTAATATCCTTATATGTTCTTACATGGATTAGCTGTCAGAAGAAATACATGTGAGTTTGCATCATTCCATCAGCCTAAGGGTTCATTTGGCTTGCTTTTTTTAATCTTCTCATATCTTCATTTATTCATCATCTTTACAAAAGAGGGGGGGAAGACAGCTGATGAAAACATAATGCTGAAGCCATTCTCATCATAGGAGAGAAAGAAATACTTAGAAAATAATCTATTCTTAGATCAGGGAAAGAATAAATGGTTGATAGCTTTTTTAGAAGTCAACAGCTGCTTGAACAGCCTTGCACAATTGTAGCCAGTGTGGGAAGAAGGACAAAGAAAAATATTCTTTGATCTTTATCTATGCAATTTCTTCGCTTACTTCTCATTAGAATCATGGCTCTGATTTTTGACAATGAAATTGAACTAAAAAGGAGATCTTGTATAAATATATTTTATAGAGCTGGTAGCCATGTGACCATTTTTATTTGACAGGACAACAGAATTCTCCATTTTGCCTCTGCATCATGAAATATATCAGCTCATTATATCACTGCAAATTCCAGTTCAGAGGAAGAGGAAACTGGCAGAAGTGCCAGGGCCATCCAAGCAGCACAAGTGTCAGCAGGGAAAGTCTGCAGAAATGATAGTGAGAATGTTATGATGATAACATGTCAAAAGTCCTCTCAAACCAGCCCTAGCTTCAATCCTACGCCATAAATATTCCTAGCACTTTTATTAAGTTTCCTCTCTCTTTAGCTTAAACCTATATTTTGGTTTGTCACACCATATAACAGCATCCAGCTGATCTCCACTGAGACCAAAATGGGAGTAGCCATCTTCAGGCAAGCAAGCTAGAGCAAACTACGTAAGTTATTGTGATATAGGGCAAACTGGGCCAAAGAAAAGTCTCCAGTTCTATGGACCAGGTTACAAAACAGTTTAAAAATATATACAAAGTAAAGACTATAGAGTCACAAATAAATAATGGAGAACACAGATAAATTATACAGGATACTGTACAGTAATAGGTAAGTATGAAATGCAAATTAGAAAACACATTAGAAATAAAACACAGGAAAGCATTTTGTTGGGAAGACATCTATTGTGCTATTTTTCCTAACAAAAGTACCATTTACAAAGAAAGTTTTTGTGTCTTCCTGGTTCTGATTGGTGCCACCTCCTAGCTGAATTTATGAAGAATTATTAGGGATATGTATGCAGGATCTGCCACATGTTCAGAAGCCCTACATGACCTTCCAATCACAGGTAACTACCATGAATATTGCCAGTTTCTCCCTGTTTTGGAATTGCACTTGACACTTCCAGCTTAGGGTGGAAGGAGAGTTGACAAAAGTAACACAGTGGTCCTGACACACTTTTATCCTATGGAGTCCTTTCTTAGAATTAATAGAAGAAATTAGACTGAATGTTCAAAAAGGAAGCCTTTTTAAAAAAAAAAAGAATAGATATCCTTAGATCCATCCATTAGATGGCATTCTCTCTGAAAAAGCATAAAGCTGGACATAAAATATTAAATCCAGTGGGATGTCAATGGCACTATCTGGATGCTGGGGGAAACAGAGCATAAAAGAAAAGTAGAAATTATGGCATAGAAACATTGATTTCTCTCAAGCCAAGAGTTGTACTTATTTTGCAGTAAATATTACTCTAAGAAAGTTTTGTTTCTCATTGACTTTAGAATAAAAAAGGGAACTATCCAATAAACGCCTCCGTTCATCTTGCCCAATTGTAACACTATATGCAATATGTCTCCTAGAGAAATGCATCATTCAGTTGCCTGCCTACAGAACAGGAAGAAGATTATTTCATAGCAAAATGCTTCTTAGCCATACATCATTCTTCAATTTAAGTTGCTTTTCCTGGAATTTTTACTTATGGGAAAAAAGCAGGATTGAATTATGTTCAATCTGAAATTGAGATTAAAATGAGAAAATGTTGAAGAACAAATAATGAATGGCAAGCATTTCCAAAACATCTCAGAAACCACATAGTTATTTGAACTATTTCTTTAATTACAATTATTTTAAACAGGCTGTCAAATTACTACCATTAATGCCACAACCTTGATACTCCTTGCATTTAATTGAAATTCATGTCCAATAATGGACACAAGCACATTTGTTTAACATCAAGCAACATTTTTCTTCGATGGTATTGTACAAAAAAAAAAAATCAGTGATGTCAGCTATTCCCACACAATGATGTTAATTCAGCACTGTCATAGTATTTTCATTTAGATTTTCAAAATTTTACCAGTAAAATTTTGATTGAATAGACTGCATGGAAGTATCTCTTCATACTTTCTAGGACAACCCACAATGAAACTTTGCCCTAGTCTTGACACTCTAGGCAACTGGCTGGTTTCTTGTTTTCCTCACTCCCCGATCTTCTGTCATGATGGAAAGAATGGCTCTTTGCATTACTGCCTGGGGCACAACCAACAAACTTGCTCATCTGGTAAATTCAGCAATAGATTGAGTGTTAATACACCATTAATTCCAACAACATTCCCTTCTGCCAATTAAAGATGCTGAATGGTCATAGCAGAATTTGGAAAAGGAGAATTAGTTTATGTTCCCTTTTCTAGTGTCTAGTATATAATTGCTGACATAATTTGTTTCAATGCTCTAAAAACATAATAGAAAACAGGTTCCATTTGGAGTACTATTATTTAAATTATTAATTTAATTCTTTTCATGTTTTAGTTTTTAAAAAAGTAATTTGCATCCTGTGCTAGCCTTAATTCAATAATTCTCATTTGGGAACATGTTTCCAATATTATTAAAGTTACCTAATCAGATGGGCAAAATTTATTTTAACTAAAATTACTATTATGTTTGGAAGTGATTGCTAATGTGATCCCTTGAGTAAAAGATGGAATAAGAAATAGCTTTTGCTGTCACTGCTGGCATTCAACATCAATGTGCTGCTTTCTTTTCAAATTCAGAACAGTAATATTTATTGGAAAGTTTTGTCTTTTCTTCTTTACAATTCAATAACTTTTATCTAACAGAGCCTTATTCATTTATGGATTTCACACAGAATAGCCAGTAACAAGTAAGAAAAACAGCAAACTCTTGAAAAAAAATAGAACAGATAAGATAGTTTACAAAAGAACTTATTAAATGGAGGTACTATTTGTTCTTTTGTATTTATTGAAATAATTGCAGTGGCACTGCTGATTTCTTCATTTTCTTGTTCAGAAAATTATAGCCAAGGCCACCAATTTACATCAAGGGTGGGCAATTAAGTGCTGAACAGGTTGCCAAGTCTGAGATTAGGAGATGAAAATTAGTATGAAACCATTTATTCCTTTACACACATATTCTCCATACAACACTAATCATATAGCAATATATTCCCTATTTTTATTTATGCCTTCCCAGCAATCCACTGCACAATTCTCTACTTTCTAGCTGCTTGTGATTTATTATTACATGCCATCAAATCAATGTCGAGTTTTTGCAACCACATATATACATTTTCTCCATGAAGATCTGTCCCTAGCCTGGTCCTTCAGCTCTTCTAATTGTGCACTCATTGCTACTTTAACTGACTCTATCCACTTGCTGTTAATCATCCTCTTCTTCTTTTCATCTTTCCCAGCCTTCATCAGAACCTTGTCCAAAGGGCCGGGTCTACGTACAATGTGGTCAAAGTGGTACAATTTGACCCTGGTCATTTATACTGGGCAGTGTGATGGCTCAGTTGTTAAAACTCTGGGCTTGTCAGCTGGAAAGCTGATAGCCCAGGTTCAAGACCTGAGCACCACATGATGGGGTGAACTCCTGTTACTCGCCCCATCTCCTGTCGACCTAACAGTTCGAAAGCATGCAAATGTGAGTAGATAAATAGGTACCACTTCAGTGGGAAGGTTACTGCATTCTGTAGTTTCATGCTGGCCACATGATAATGGAAAAGTCTCTCAAACAATGCAAGGTCCTTTGGTTGAGAATCAGAGATGAGCACTGCCCCTTGAGTCAGTCACAACTGGACAGGGGAAATCTTTAGCACTATTTTATACTTCCAGTGAGACCTCTAGGTTGACCTGTGCTTTTAGCAGTGCAGAATCAGGGTTTTGATCTATGCCAGTGAGTTAATTTGGTACTTAGCAGGGATTACATTGCACGGTTTCTTGATATTAATGGTAATAAGAAGACTAGCATTTTTCTTTCTTGCCAAGCATCTGAATATCTGGCCAGTGGGACAAATGGGCAGCACTATTCACATATCTTTTGTTAAGTGCAATGCATTGGGTTGTAGAGAGGAAAGTAATATTCATATGTTTCTTTTAAGTCACATTACTGTTTTTAAAACAACAAACACAAGTAAATAATAACAATAGGTGAATTTAAGCAAACTGGAATAAGAAATCTGTATACATCTATAAATAAATATTAATAGAACAAATTGGGACTGTCACTTCATGGCAGCAAAGGGATAAAATTTTCTGAACCTAAAATTTGCCACCAACTAGTGATAATCTGAATTATTGCAGCCCAATTCTGGTGGTCCCACTACTATAATGTAATTGCTGATCTTTCTACATTCAGTCCATTTCGGTTCTGTATGTATTGTACACTGTCATAAGTCATTTGTATCAAATTTCAGTCATTGAATTTTAAAAAGTGCAAGAAAAAATAATATTTGTACACAATTAACCTTAATGTATATGTTTTGTACACCTCTTTTCTTACTGCTCGTATCACTGTAGGGAACTTTTACTAACATGTACATTGTGCGCAAGTATTTCAAGGAAGAACTGAATGGCAAAAAGCAAGGATGTATAGTATCTATTTGTCTAACAGCTCAGAAAGTGCAAATTAGTTCAGCTAGCTTAATACAAATCAAATTACCTTCTTCAGCATACCTATTTAATACACCTTCATATCTGATGCTGAGCCCATCCCAGGACCATGATGTTAGCTCTACAGCTTCTAAATAGGTCTTCATAACCCAGCAGAGAAAGACACTGCAATATGCAGGGACCACAGATGAGAGTTGTCATTTGGTGGGCAAGGAAAAAAAACCAAACATGTTGGAGAAAGAAGAGAACTATTATTTAAATTTACAATCACCTATTGTATTCAAAAAAGAAAAAAAATGATATAAATGTAAGAGAATTCTCATAGTTAATGTGCAAAGTAATTTTTCAGTATGCTAAATAATGAGCATGCAAGCATAAGTAAGCAAAGATCATTTTATCCAAGGATTTAACTAAGAATAAAATGTAAGAAAATGAAACAAAATTGCAGTTAGGTTCCAGCTCTAACTGCAAAAGATCCCCAAGAAATGTGAGGTTATATTTGCTTAATTTAAGCCAGAATTAGTTGGTAATATCAGGATGAATGAATGGAATTTAATTATAGTCTAGCAGAGAATACAATAAAATAGAATAGAGATAATCCAACTTTGTGCTCGACAGATGAAAAAGATTAATGTGGCTGATGATTTCTTATCTAAAGAGTTTCAAATATTAATGATATTTTTAGCAATGGCCTGCTTTGATTGATACAGGTTTTTGTTAATAAGAGAAAAGAGTTCATTAAATGATTCACTTTGATTTAACTCAAGCTTCTTTAGAAACATTTAGCTATTGAAATATGGCAATTATTTCCTCATTCTTACCTGGCATGTGAGCTACTCTGGCATGGCAAACCCTGTCAAGTACACAGAGGAGAAGCTACAGCTTGTATGATAATGGCTGTAACTAGGGTGAGAATTACAACAGATTACTTATCTGTTGAAGCCATATGACAAATCATGCGTTCTGTGCTTCATTCCTTTGCCTGGCAAACCCAAAGGTGTGTCATTCCACACTGACATGGTAATTGTTTCCATCAAGAGCACACTGACAAAGATTCATACCAAGACCAATGAAACTGGGTTTTGTATTCCCCCTTCTGAATTTATCCCAAGGCCTGTTGACAAAAAGCAGTGAATGTGGCCACTGTTTCCTCCATCTCTGGGGACGCTGCATTAGGAAGACAAATGACTAATTCACCACAGCCAAATGTTGCACATTTCATGATTAAATACATGCTTCCCCAGACTTGGCTTTGTTTGTTTCCTTTACAATGTGCATGTTATATTCTCCTTATTACTATTATCTTGCATTGCTACATAACTATACTCTAAAATGCTGAAAGAATTTATCCAGAGCATAACTCTCTTTCCAAGCATGAATCAAAATGGACTCAGGTCAGAAATGTTATCCCAGTGCTTTGCAGAAATATTTAGCTAGGATACTTATTCAAATATATAACTGTGTGGTGATTTTTAAAAACCCAGGTTATATTCAGTCATTTGCTTAACCATGGAACATGGTTCAAACATCTGGACAGAATAAAATTCTGTGTTTTAACATGTACTTGGATGGCTATATTATTGTGACTTGCTTTGCTGTAATTAACCATGTCAAAAGGTTCTGAGCAGCCTTGCACATGTTAATGCTAATGTATGAAAGAAATAGCATCTGATAAGGAATATCCATAGTATAAATGCTAAATTCCAGTAATACCTCTCATGAGCACAATAGCACAGTGTACTGCTGTCCTATGCACACAACCTTCATCAGAAAAGAAAGCTTGCAGCCATCAACACATAAAGCCAGATGTTCTATACTCCACAAGGCACAGATAAACAAGAGGTGAACAATGGCTTATCACATGGTTGTTTCATCCGGACCATTTTAACTACCCTCCATGGATCAATTTATTATTGTTTAAAGTTGTTTCAAGTATCTGTTGGTGGCAGACTTTCCTCCTATTCCATTTCTAGTATTGTAATCAAGTTGTTAGGAAAGTTAACCCTCCTTGCTGTTAAGTACAATGTAAGTACATACAGGAACACAAGCGTGAATGTTTGCTAAAGGGAAGACAGAATGCAAGTACTACTTTATCCATGCTCTATTAATGCCTAAATTAACCTACTGCAATTTGTTCTTCTCATTTGAAGATTTATCAAAAATTTCACTTAGCCCCAAATGCAATCACTGAATTACCACTGAATTACCATTAGCCTTGATTAATATAATGTCCTCTAAATAAAATGTTCTTCTTAAGGAGAATTGCTTGGCTTTAATCGTATGATCTTTTTGCCACCAAGTACAAATATTTAATTGGCAATTTCAGCATGGAAATTGACCTGGCTATTTAAGTTTAAATGCCTTGCTGAAATCTTCATATTTATTCTTCCCCTATTCACAAGGTTTCTTTCTGTTTTACTGTTCTTTCATTTCTGTTGTATGCTGGATAGATTTCCTATTTTCTCAAACTTCTCCTGATAGTTTTATTGAAAAACAGTTTTAAGATCTTTTAGAAACAGACAACAGCATCTAAAGTTAAGACCAGCATTTAAACCCTATAATCAAATTCTTCCCTCATAGGGCTTCTCTATTTATGATATTTGAAGTAAATTAGCATCCATTTTCTGAACTCAGTAGGATAGCACAAATCCTGTATCCCTTTTCCATTGCCTCTCCATTCAAATTCTCAGCATCTAAAGCAGCTTTCTTTGAGAATCAGATTTCGTCCATTTCCATTTTAAAGTTTTCCAAACACCTCAGAAAAATTCTTTTCTTTACAGTTTCTGTGGCTTTACCTTAATAATATCAACGAGACTGACAAATCAGTTGGAAAGTGATGCTGGTTTTCCCTCCATATTTCATATAATTCTCATTCTTTAAGGACCTATAAGCTCCCATTATTTGTTAGAGACTGTGAAACCTGGCAACATCAATTATCACTGGTACCTATGCAACTGAACATACTTCTGACCGTTGCATGGTGGAAGCTGCAAAGATGAGAAGAATCCTTTTTGGGGGGAAGGGAGGGGGGAACTCTAAAATAAACATTTTTTTTCTCTATGTCCCTGAGAGATAGATGAAACCTGAGTCCCATATGCCTATGTGGTCCTTCACATTTTCATTGGAAGGAGAAGCTGACCAGGTTTGCTCTCAGTCCATCCAGGAACTGAGTGAAGAGCTGAGCTTTAGACATCTTTGGAAAAAGGTCTTTGGCCTTAGGTATGTCAAGAGTGCTTTGAAGGCACAACAGCAGAACTCGGTGATAGACAAATACATTTATTCATTCATTTATTTATTTCAGCCAGCAAATCTCCCAGAAAAAAAACCTGCTCTTACCATCTAAAAAGACAAGTTGTAAAAAAAAAAAAAAAAACAATGAGGAAAGGGAAGTAGAAAACTGAGGCAGCCTCTACCTTAGAATTCTATTACACTAAGAGTCTTGGGGAATAAAAATAGAGTCAGAAAGAGATAAAAACAGACATATAAACACTCAGAGAGACAGACAGACAGTATGTACTTACATGAGGCTCAGTATTACTTGGATCATTGCCTCTTGCAAGTGCTGACTATCACTGCCAAGAAGTCTCCCCTTCCCCACATTTGTTTGGAGATCACATTTAACTTCTTACCAGAACTTTCTTAAAAGGATACCCATTCTCTGTGGTCAAGCATATCAACCCAATGGCAAGGTTTCAGTCACAGCGAAAGTATATCTGGTTTGCTATTACTATTTGAGTTTGCATGGAAAGGAATAGATTTCAGCTCAATCCTAACAAGACTGAGTGGTTTGAGCGCTTTGATTAAATAAAAGTGTGTGGATGTGTTGCTTTGCAAACCAAAGTGGAACCTTACCAAAATGAAATATCCTTTCAAAAGTTCACACAGCCCTCTACTTATTACACCAAGATTTTTTTTGGGGGGGGGGGGTGGATCTTCTCATCTCAATTGTCTTCACTTCTCAATCCCTGCTCTTATTAGGAAATTTGAGAGGAAAATAACTGTCAGTCCCAATATGTTTGCAATATAAAAACAACAACATGAGATTCTTTTCTTATTTGCTGGTCATATCTATTATCATCTTATAGGCTATTTACTCAACTTATCCTTAAAAGTAACAGCACAATCAGCATATTGGAAGCATACTCACTATTTCTGAACAAGTTCTAGAGACAGTTCTGAAACCAAGGTACAGTATGGGTGTATTTAGCTGAGGAAAATGCCATTATGTTATTGTCATTGAAAAGTAACAGAATTAAATTAAAGGTAATTTCCACTTTTAAAATTCTGTTTCTATGGAAATATGAGTAACTGCCATTCCTGCGGAGCTTGTTACCATGGCTATTTCAAATAATTCCAGGGTACTAATGCCCTTCAACCTAAACTGATACTTTTTTCCCCATTTGCCATTCACTGAAATCATGGTTCCCCTATCCAGGATGCTGAAAAGGACACAGTGAGAAATATTATGTGTGCTGCTTGAGTCTGTTTTGAACGCTATTCCCCGCTGACTTATCCCCAAATATATAGGAAAAAAAACTCTCTTACCTGACAGAACTGTCTCCAGTTAGTGACAAACAGTTGCTGTACAGCCATTCAAACCCAAAAAACATGATTTTGAATTTTGACATCCCAAAGGAAATGGATTCATAGCTTCCATTGCTTACAACTCACCTATAGATTGCTACAGTTTCTAAGACAATTTGGTAAAAATTGAGATTTCGTATCCTAACATAAATGTCCCTTGGAAAAGGCATTTATAAAGTGCTTTTAGTTTTTCCACATGGGGCCTTGCAGGGCTTATGTAATCCTCATTCTCTGTCCTTGTCATAGTCAGACTGAATAGGTCTAAATTTTGCCCTATACAGGTCATCATCCTGTACTATATAAGGTTCCCCAGAGTCTTGGGGGATATTGCATTCAGAACGTGGAATATTGCATTCAGTTTTGGTTACCACTATATAACAAAGATGTGGAGACTTTAGAAAGAGTGTAGAAAAGATCAACAAAGATTATTAGGGATCAGAGGTTAAAACATATGAAGAATAGTTGCGGGAATTGGGTATGTCTAGTCTAATGAAGAGAAGGACCAGGGGCAAATTGAGAGCAGTGTTCCAATATAAGAGGTGAACCTAGTCTCCAAAAGCATCTGAAGAAAGACAAAAAGTAACAGATGGAAATTTATCAAAGAGAGATCCAGCCTAGAAATAAGGAGAAATTTCCTGACAATGAGATCAATTAGCCAGTAGAACAGCTTGCCTTCAGAAGTCATGGGTGCTCCCTCACTGGAAGTTTTTAAGAAGAGATTGGACAGCCATTTGTCTGAAATGGTATAGGGTCTCCTGCTTGAGTAGGGAATTGGATTAGAAGGCCCCCAAGGTCCCTTGCAACTCTGTTATTCCATTATTCTTCTCACATGGCTAGCCATAACATTAAATTAAATTAAATTAAATATTAAATTAATGCAAACCTTAGGTTGTATTGATTCAGATCATGTCTTATATTAGCACTGAAGGTACCCTTTGTTTCTTCAAAATATTTTTTTTTAAAAAAAAATCAAAACCCTTTGCTTCAGGCTAGGAAGTAGGCTTCTTGAGAACCCAAAGATTTTCTGTATATCTTCAAACAAAAGTTCTACAGGGCGATCTAGGTAGGTTGTTTCAGGTCCAAAAAACAATCTTTGCTTCTAAATAATTATACATGGCCATCCATCTACCAGAACGAGCTTTGGGTGTCATGCAAGAATAAACATCATACTATAATTAGAGTAATTAGAACAAAACATCATTTGAAAGAGGAAACAAACACACTGAGACTCCAATAAAACCTAATTCATCTGTTAACCACACCATTATCAGGTTGGCCTCAGTGCCTGAGAGTAAACCCAGGCCTGCACTGCTCTCTTGAAAGCCAGTGGAGTCAGGACCATCCATATCTCCAGAGTGGAAACTCTTCCATGAGGCAGACACCATGACTGAGAAGGCATATTCTAAGCCAGTGTTTCCCAAACTTGACAATTTTAAGGCATGTGGACTTCAACTCCCAGAATTCCACAGCCAGCGTTGCTGGCTGTGGAATTCTAGGAGTTGAAGTCCTCATGCCTTAAAATTGTCAAGTTTGGGAAACACTGTTCTAAGCAATGGCTCTAATTTGAAAGAATGGACTATTATGGTAGCTCTGCACACGCACAAAATTGTTTGGCATTTTGATTAAATGTTGTAGAAATCTCATTGTATTTAGCATTGGTTCATTGTAGTTGGACATGTAATGCATTAATCTGAGGAAACTATTTTGTTATTACCCAGAGAGAGAAACAGAGAGAGATACACTGTCCAATCGAGGAACCATCTTCTTGTTTTTATATTATATTGACAATCCTATAAGATTGGGGGGGGTTCATGCTTATAATCTAGAATCTGGATACTGAAAAGTAATTTCTCCTGCTTTAGAATAACCTTCTTCCTCTAAGATTTGTCTGGAGAAAAGAAGGGAGAGGGGGAGGGAAAGTGGAAAGGGGGGCTAGGCATGATTGAGAAAGACCATTCTGGAGTTAGGAGGCAACACTGAGACCATCATGGAGGGGCCCCAGAAGATAACTTTGGGATTTGGGAATAAATGGGACGAAGTGTTTCTTCAGATATTATAGTATCAAACTGTGATGTGCTTTTATAAGTTAATAATATATGAAATTGCAGTCAGAAATGCATTGGGTGTCAGTACAAAATGATAAAACACTGGTATAATATAATAATAATAATAATAATAATAATAATAATAATAATAATAATAATAATAATAATAGTAGTAGTAGTAGTAGTAATGCCTAATTTAAGCTCCTTAGTTTTTTTCCCTTTATGCTCTTCCATTTAAACTCATTCTTGCCAGGATCATTTGGTTTCATGAGTCATTCCAATCTATTTGGGGTGTGTGTTTCTTATTCTCTTTCAGTTGATCTGTTTTGAATATATTATGGTATGGATCGCATGAGCTGATAGAGCCTGCAAATTAGAAACTGTGGATTAGTGCATCAGCTCAGCTGCCAACCAAGCAGAATATATTGTTCACCTGAACTTGCAAGTTTATTTAAATTCCATTTGCAAAATAATAAAACAACCGAATGACTTGCAAAAGCATTACAAAAACAAAGATCGTTCTGATGCATGAAACGAAGCAGAACTGCAAAAGAGAGAGATGCACAAAATATGGCAAATAATAATAAGATCAAACAGATACATGCCACAATAAAAGCAATTCCAATGAAATCAAAGTCAAACAAGCCTGACAAGGAGATTGTAGACATGTGAAGTTCCTCTAAACAGGGCTCTTCCCTACATGTCCCTCCCTCCCTGTGCTCGGCCAAACATAGTAATCCTCAACCTACTGTTTCTAACAATCTTTTGTGTCTGGTCCACTTGCTATGGCTGAGCCAGTCTCTTTCTTTCTCTGAAAGTCTAAATGCACAGGGCCAGGCAGTCAAAGGAGGAAGAGCAGAACAATGCAGGCGATAACAATAGCTGCTGCTGTTGAAAGGAAAGAAAGAACAAGTCATCTTCTCTGCAGGCTTCATTGAGAAACATGGAAGAGGCACACTGTCCTGCCTAGCTGATGGATTGTGTATGACTAACTAGCAGTGACCATGGGCCAGGGGTCTTCAAACTTGGCCCTTTTATGACTTGTGGACTTCAACTCCCAGAATTCCTCAGCCAGGCACGCTGGCTGAGGAATTCTGGGAGTTGAAGTCCACAAGTCATAAAAGGGCCAAGTTTGAAGACCCCTGCCATTAGCTCTATGGCTCATAAATCTAACCAAATGTGCTACTGCCTTATTGTTCAGGCCAGATGATTTCCTCCTGCCTGTTAAGAGGGGTTGCAAGAGGAATTGAGAAGCTTGTTACCCTGGCCCTCCATAGATTCTGGAGGTGGGGGAAGAGGAGTGGAGGCTGATAGTGACTCCAATCCTCATCCCATCATGTTTGTTACCTGCCGTCTCTGGAGAGAGTGAGAAAAATGGGAGAGAATAGTAGTCACTTGAGAGTGGGGACAGATGGGGCGGTAGATCTGATCTAGCTAGCACTGTGTATTTCAACTTTTCAAAAAGCTTTTTGACAAAGCCTTTCACCAAATATTCTTGAGTATACTTGGGAATTATGGGTTTACAAAGTAACTAGAGTGAAGAGAGAAAATATATAAAGACTTAGCAACTACTTCTAGAAGTTGGCAGATTTTCAGAGTGATAGATTTTTTGTTATTGTTCTGTTTTCTTTGTGAACTGAAATAGGGCAATTGCTACAGCAGTTAATGTAAAATGTAGAGGACAAAGCAAGAAAAATAGCATTTCAAAAATAAAAGAAGTTTCTGTCTTTATGCCAGAGGGACTATAGCTCTCTAAAAAAAGAAATTTGTTTTCTTTTTTCAAAATATAAAAGCAGCATGTACTTAGATTTTTTTTCCAATTTATTTTTTAAACATAATTTTATTTACAGTTTTAAAAACAAAAGTAAAAATGGCCACAAACCAAATTAAAATAAGGAGAAAAGAAAAAAGGAAGTCGTAGAAGAAAAAGCTAACCTGCAAAAAGAAACAGAAAAGAAAAAAGATAGAAGAAAAATAAAAAAAGAAATGAAAATATATGACGAAGTGGCTTTCAATTTTCTTTACAGCATTTATAAACACAACGGCACATTTGCCAATCATTCCTAAATTTACATCACGATTCTCTTTCTATAATCTATCCTGTCTGTCAAAACAATAGACCATAAATTCATTTTTTTCTGTTTTATGCATTTGTGAGATGACTGGCTATATAAACATGATAAATAAATATATAAATGAATTCCATAAGGTGTTTCCAATCACCAACATAGATATTGTCTTTTCTCTAATCAAACAGGTCAATTTTGTGATTTCAAGAAATTCTATCGCCAACCATTCCTCCACTGTAAACATTGCCAAATCTTTGTGCAAACAATAATCGCATTGTGGTTATCATATATAAAAACAAAAAGTATCCTTCCCCCTCCCTCCCCCCCCATTTAACCATCAGTCCCAAAAAGGAAAGTTCTGGTTTCAGTTGTAGCAAGTTTCTATCCACTCTATTTCTTTTAGATAAATCTTTAATTTGTAGTACAGATTCTTTAGGTATTTCATTTGTCTGCACACACAATAGTTTTTACATTTTGTTTTGCAAAGATTCACTTCACCATGTTAATCTAGGGATACTCCAAACTGGTTGGTTATTATGCCCACATTCTCTAACTACTCCAGCATTCACTATAATTATAATGTTAAGAATGAATGCTTCTCCCTTATTGCTTGTTATGCTCTCTTATGAAATAAAAGAAACCATCCTTGTTGAGAATGTAAGTTTAAGGTTAAAATAGCCAACTATTGCTCTCCTTTCTCTTCTTTTTTATGGTTCTTGACTGTTACATATGATTGCTTCACTCTTTGCAATTTGCAATATATAACCTTTAGGTAAGGTTGCTTTTATTATTACTACTACTACTACTAGTAGTAGTAGTAGTAGTAGTAGTGGCTTAAAGAAGTACTCCATGCACAGAAATTTGCATATTTTTGTCTGTGCATTATGCCCAAACAAGCAGAACAAAACATTCATCCCAAATGTGTGCCTCCTATCAATGAGAACGGGGAAAAATAAACCATTTACCAGGCAATTATTGAATATGTATAGTTTTCAAGTAGCAGTGCACAAATATGGCATTTTCAACATTTCACTATATAGTGAGAAATTGATTAGACATCCACATCAAATTAAAAATCCAAATATGTATTGGAGTTGTAAAAATGGTCTCACTGTTCACTGTTTAGTAATATGCACATCATGGTATAAATACCTTCTCAGTGAATGGTGGACTATATTTTCCGTTCTGCCGTATCTGGATCCCATGCAATCTATCTGACACAGAGAGATTTCACTGCAGATATTGTTTTTTAAACAAACCTAAGAACTCAGTGGTGTGTGTGTGTTTGTGTGTTTGTGTGTGTGAAACCACTTCCTTTTGCAATTTAAATACTTAGGAAGTTACTGTACCATAAAAGTGTAAAATCACAAATAGCTTTTATAGTTGGCTCTAGATTAGATGTCAAAAGAAAGTTTCGGATTGCTTTGACTGTATCTACTATGACCTTTATATCTCTTACAGTATTTCTGTTGAAGGGTTTTTAAGGGGCTTATAACTCAATGTCAGAGCAAAACTGTGGCCTGAAAAATGTTAACAATTAAACAATAATTCAGAGATTTTGGATGTAAGTACCCTCTGTGTGAGCAGATTAAGAGAATATTGTCTATGTAATTCAGAGGAAAGCCAATTAAGCTTACTCTATAATGAGGAATGATATTCCCTCACACCCGCCAACAAAACCAATCAACATAATATATTACAGAATGATGGGCTTTCTGTTGTTCGTATTATGAGAATGATTCAGCACAATAAATTATGTAAGCATAATCAACATTTTTAATATGATATCAAAGGACATTATTCCTCTTACACACAGATTCACACTGCATATAAGTCTAAACAGGACCTCTAATTCTGAATTTATCACCTGCACAATTCAATTGATACTATGATTTTATGACTATATGAAGAGAGAAAGGCTTTGATATCTCAGTAAATGTCCATGTTCATTGTCCCAAATGCTCTTAATGCCAAGGTGCCACTACTGCCATCCGGCACATCTTAAATACTTTTAAATTAGGCCATTTTGTCTTGTTGACAAATAAGAGTTTAATTTAAGCCAGGACTTAAATTTAGCTACCCTTTTCTGTTCCAAGGCCTTATGCTACCATGTATTGTTTACACACATTCCACTTCTCTCAGTAGCTCCATGGCGAAGATTGATCTGAAATTAGATTATTTTGGAAGTTGGTCGATGGAAATTTCCACTAGCTGTACAAACAATTTTCTTTCACGCATATTTTGAGCCATATTTTTGTTAGTATTTTAGAAAATGGCAGAACCTAACAGTCCTTGGCTTATATCATTGGAAATAAAAGTTCATGGGTATATGTGCAAGTCATCTGATGAATTAAACTTGGAGACTTTGTTTTAAAAATAATTACATTACAACATTCATAAAAGTATGGATAGTGCTGTAACCAGTGCTTTTTTTGTAAAAAAAAAAAAAAGGTGCTGGAACTCACACACTTCATACAACCTGTCTTGCCTACTCTACAAGGTTCTATCCAAAAAAGGTGCCGGAACTCCATTCTGGGCGTTCTATGAGAAAAAAAGCCCTGGCTGTAACACTACATTTGTGACTACATATATATCCAGGAAATGCAGATCGGAAATATTGGCTTTAAATTCAAACTGAACAAACCACTCTCTATTTCTACAAGGGTGATTTTTATGAGGTTTGAAAAAAGGTAGATTTCCTTTAGCAATGTGGTTTGGGCAATGGGGACAGCATGATTCAATACGTGGAAACGGCCATCTGCTTTGCCTTCATGAAACAATTCAGGTGGCTTAACTTGCTTCCAGACTGTGCAATGGGAGAAGACTTCTCTTATCCTTTTCTGCCAGCACTGGCCAAAGTGTGTTCAAGCTGAGAACCTTCAAGATTATTTGAAGTGGTTGACAGCATTGCCCATGCAGGAAGACCATCAATGAGTATGGATATTCTAGCCAAGCCATCTGGCATATGGTGCAGGATGGGTTCAGGACCATAGTGGATCAGCTTAAGCCTGAAATAATTCTGAGAGCTGCAGTGTTTGTCAAAAGCTCTCTGACCACAGAGATGTTTCTTACCTGCTAGGCACTACCGGACAGAGTCTGCTGCACCTGAACCTCCAGACTTGCAGAGGGTTTTAGTAAGCATCAGGGGCACATTCCACAATTCTCCTGAACTACATATAGTTTAGATGTTTAATTTAAATGTTATAAAGAAAACAGAGATATTTGAAGCAATGAAGATATGTTTCATTTCAATCCAGCTTTCAATTAAGCCCCTCTCCCTTGCAGCAGCTTTGCAAACATCCAACAAGCCCCATACGTCTGAGAGTTAAGCAAGGTGACTATATACTCTGTGTGTGTGTGTGTGTGTGTGTGTGTGTGTGTGTGTGTGTGAGAGAGAGAGAGAGAGAGAGAGAGAGAGAGAGAGAGAGAGAGAGAGAGAGAGAGAGAGAGAATTTCCAATTTATTATCTCAGATTCCATATTGCCTAACCCTATAACCTCAAGATGGCTTTTTTATTAGGCTACTATCTGCAGCAACTGCTCCATGCTTTTACCACTGTGCTATTACTAAAATTAAATATCCTATAATGTTTACATGTTACCCAAGTGAATGATTATTATTACAACAACTGTGCATATGCATCAGGCATTTTTCCTATGAAAGTTACTATAATGGCCAACAATCATAGGGCATTTTTCCTTATAAATACACAAGATAATCCCTATACTAAAAAAAAAAGTACTAAGTAATTCTTTACTATATAACAGAATTTGGTTAATTTTACACTACATTATGATTTTCTGTATCAGTGATAGTGCTACATAATCTACTCGGTATTACTGAAAATAATTTTCTCACTTGTATTAAAATTGGTAATTTGATGTCATTACAGAAGTATCACAATTGTTTTATAAAACTGCTGAATTAACATGAATGAAGAACCCTATCTTTAACAAGCAGATGGCAAAAAGAAGCTAAATTCTGTTACATCTTATTGAAAACTGCTTCATAAACATAACTGAATATCATATGCTGAATACAGAAATTTTACACTCACACACACACTTACTTTAGAGACAGACACATGCCTGCACTCAATAAGAGGAAAGGGGAACTGCTGTATGTGGAGGGGGGGAATAGGGAGAGGAGACAAAATAAGTTTTTGACTCCAGACTGGACAAATGAGGCTATGGGAGTTCTGTTCCAGTGCCTGGAGGTTGTACAAGCTGGATAGGATGGAAGTGACTCTAAATCAATCCTACCAAAACTGAGTGGCTATAGAAATTAAGGCTCCCTAAAGACTAAGAGACCCTCTTAGTCTCATAGGTCTTGCTCAAAGAGCAGGTAGCACCAGTGTCCCTTCCTTGACATTCCTTCAGACATTCACTTGTGCCCTAATCACCTCAAGACAATCCTGAGTTTGGGAGCCTTTGCTCACAGTCACTCGTGCTCTCATGACTTCTCATCCCAACTACTGCAATCTGCTCTACAAGTGGCTCCCCCTGAAGAACATTCAGCAGCTTCAACTGGTCCAGAATGTGGTTGTATGAGTAGTAAAAGGTGTCAGGTATTTGCCACATGTAGCACTACCTTTTCATGAGTTCCATTGGGTTGCTAGTGGGTTTTGGGTGCGATTCAAAGTGTTGCTTATCATCTTTAAAGCCTTTCATGGCTTGGGTCTTGGTTACCTATCATCTGCCAGTTATTACTACATATCTGATTTGGCCAGGGAGGCTGGGCATGTCAGTCAAGGAATATTGGCTGGCAGAACCAGGAGACATGCGTTCTCTGCCATAGCCCCTGCTTTCTGGAATGCTCCCCCTTCAGATATCTGGATCACCCCTACCCTGTTGGCCTTTCACAAGGCCTTGAAATCTTGGTTGGTGAACTTGAGCCTGCCCCCTCCCAAGTATGTTAAGTGTTATGTACTGAGCCTGTGCAAGCAGGCTCGGGGCATTGCAAACGGTCCCGGGCAGGTACAAGTTGCCCGGGACCAGACAGGCTGTCGCCAGTACTTGTGCGCATGCGCAAGTGCTGGCGCGCCAAAAGTTGCAGATTGACCCGGGAATGGCCTATATAAGAGGCCAAGAGTTTTGGGCGTTGCTGGCGTCTTCCAACTGTAACCTGAACAAAAGAATAAAGAGTTCCTGAGAACTACAACTGCTTCTTGTGTCTTGCCATTTCGCAAAGGACTCAACATTAAGGGTCCTATTTCCTGTGTTAACTGTATTAACATCCATAGTTAGAGATTTACATGGTGCCACATATATTTTATACTATTTTAATTAGCAGTAACAGCCGTTAGATTTATATACCATTCCATAGTTCTTTAGCCCTCGCTAAGCAGGTTTACAGAGTCAACATATTGCTCCCAACAATCTGGGTCCTCATTTTATTGACCTCAGAATGATGGAAGGTTGAGTCAACCTGGAGCTGTCAGGGTTGAACTCCTGGCAGTGAGCAGAATCAGCCTGCAATATTGCATTCTAAACACTGTGCTACCACAGCTCTATTGTTTTAATAATTTACAACTGTTTTTATGTTTTATGATGTATGCTGTCCAAAGTCAGTTGATGAGATGGGCAGCTATGGAAATCAAATAAATAAATAACTCGACTGCTGTAGAGCTTTGGATAGTAAAATGGCAGCTTATAAAACAAACAAACAAACAAACACTCTACATGGGGCTGCCCTCAAAAAACACTGGTCCAGAATGTGGTAGATTATGGTGGGAAAGATTATAAAAAATATTATTTCTTCCTTCTTTAATTATTATTCCACTGTGTTGAAGCTGACCTTCATTGTTTAAAACAAGTAAATACAAATTAAGTCAGTATCATGGAAACAAAACACAACTGATTTGGGGGTAACACTGTAATTATCCTCATAGCAGCTATACAATCTGGAATGAAGTCTACTTCATGTTATTGTGCTAAACAGCAATCTTTTTAGTTTTCAGATCTGCCATCCCTTATTTGTCATAGTAGTGATTTGACAATCAAAGTTGGAGGGAACCAGATTCCAATCCCCTTTTAGCTGAGTGACTTCTTGGGCCATTCTCCAGCTCTCAGCGTCATCTTTCCTAGGGCTGGAAGAATAATAATGGAGGGAAGACATGTATATCCTTGAACAAAAAGTTGAATAAAATTGAAATGAATAAAATAATAAATCCCAAAACGTCTTGGAGGAGTGCTACCATTCTTATTCCCTTCAAATGGATCCTCCATTTTTTTCACTATGAGAAAGTTTTTAATTGTTCCCTCTTAGCACCCAAGCTATAATACTGAACTTTTAAAGTTTTTGAAGCTAAAATAAACACACATTATTTCCCATTTATTCCTGACCCTACTTTGGCTTGTACTTCTAAATTATTGACAATTTGTCTAATGGAAATCCCTCTTACATTAAAACAGGAATTTGGAGTTCCTTGAGCAACATAATCAAGGGGCCCATAGTTCTGCTCCACTCTCTCCACTTTGTTCAGAGTATGAATAGGTAATTATCTAGACCAGGAGTGTCCAACCTTGGAAACTTTAAGACCTGTGGACTTCAATTCCCAGAATTCCCCAGCCAGCCATGCTGGTCTAGAATCTTATGAAGCATAAGTATACTATGTTCTCCTTGGCAGATAGCTCAGTTTTTTTGTTTCGTGGTGATCTTTTGGTAGGGTTTCCAAGTTTCTCTTTGGGGCAAGTAATCGATTTAACTGTTGAGAATCCTGTCCTTTTCTGCACGGTTTTGAGCAATTCCACATAGAAGTAAATGAGATCACGGTTTGAAAAGATAAATGGCTGCTTTTTTAATCATTGTACAAAAAGTCACTTGGATGGCAATTGACTAATCCTCCTGAGGTGTTGCTTTTTCAATCCAAAGATAAAATCTCTTGTTTGCTTTTTGTGGTGGCTTGTTTTCTTTCATAGAAGCAGGCACCGAAAAATAATGAAACTTTCCATATCTTTTACTCACATTCATCACTGACTTCCCTTAAATGTCTGCAAAGCAGGTACGTGAGGTGCAAGTAAAAAAGAGAAACAATTAAGTTTATTCAACAATTAGCTCTGACTATCAAAGAAAAAAGTATTCTCGGCATATAAACAAATATGGATGGATGAGGAAGAAGAACACTCTACTTACAAAACAGGGACAAACCTTTTAGCTCCAATTTCTGACACTAAATGTTTCAGTTAGTACATCAAGAGCTTTACAGAAGAATCTTCATCCACACTGTTCAGTTTGTTTCAATGCAGTATATTATTATGTATTGTGCGAATGCCTCCTGATAAATGGCTGATTCACTAAGGTCTAGCTGAACTAGGAAATTGCCACTGTTAAGAAAAGGAATATAGAAA
The DNA here is from genome assembly GCF_016545835.1 of Crotalus tigris. Classification (NCBI taxonomy): domain Eukaryota; kingdom Metazoa; phylum Chordata; class Lepidosauria; order Squamata; family Viperidae; genus Crotalus; species Crotalus tigris. Next base: position 435,754 of record NW_024097292.1, read on the forward strand.
GTTAATACAGAGAACTCCACTGATTCTTGACATGATTTTTCATACAACAGTGACAAGTCATTATTATTTTCTTGCAATTTTTAGCTGCTTCACCATCAGTTGGAGTCTTTGCAGCATTTATCTGTGCATGATGTATATTACCACATTAGAATCCTGTTCTAATGTAGAATTAACGTTAATTAGAACCTGCTGATTGTGAAGAAAGTATGATTTATTCACACTGCTGCAATGCAGAGATGCATCAGAGTACTACTAGCAATATTTATACCCATCTCTTTCTATATCTTTATACAGATGGTCAAAGATCTCTCCTGCTACAAATATGGTTTTTGTGGCTAGATTTTGTATGTTGCTTCATATATGTTGCAACAGAAATTGTACAGACAGCATTTTATATATGTTTTGCACCAAGCTTTCAGTACAATTCTCTTGGCAAAGTGCATGCACATGAAAAGGAGTACATGTGTTCACAGATAGCTATATGAAAAATTACTGTTCTTATGGATTTTTGTGAGGATGACTGCTTTGTCAGTGTCAAAATTTAATGGCACTGGAAGTGAACCAGAACAAATGTATGATAAGAAAAAAACCGAGACCTTACTAAAATACACACAGTTCTTTATGGTCCATTTGTACAATGTAATATTAATCTGTAGTAAAATAATTAACAAGGGGAATGATATTAAAACAGACTCAATTCTTAGTAAGAAGTTGTAGATTTAAATAGTTGAGGGCTGCCACAAGAAAGTGGGGGAGAGGTCAACCTATTTTCCAAAGAACTAGAAGGCAAGACAAGAAATAATGGATGGAAACTAATCAAGGAGAGAACCAACCTAGAACTAAGGAAAAAATTCCTGGCAGCTAGAACAATTAATCAGAGGAATGGTTTGTCACCAGAAATTGTGGGGGCTCCAACACTGGTGGTTTTTAAGAAGAGACTGGACAACCACTTGCCTGAAAAGAGTTTCCTACTTCTGCAGGGGATTGGACTACAACACCTCCAATTCTGTTATTCTGTTATTCTGATTGTACAGTAGTTCCAGCAAACATTTGAAACCCATACACAAATTCACACATGCAGCTAGAAACATAAACACCTTAGCACAGGGGTGTCAAACTCACAACACCACATGACGTGTCGCGACATATCGTGACTTTTTTTTCCATTGCCGACAATGGGGTGGGCATAGTTTTGGCATGACGCATCCAGCCTGTGGACTGGCAGTTTGACACCCCTGCCTTAGTAGAACAATTCATGAAAACATGGTAACAGTTAATAGTAGACAACCATGGAAATAAACAAAAAGTAACCATCAGAATACAGAAAGAATTAAAAGATTTATTCCATAGAAGGGCAGCAAAGGCAAAGAAGGAAGGGAGACTGCTTAATTTGCTCAGCAGGAACCAGCAAAGGTGTGAATTTAGTGACTTTGACAGCTAAGCTGGTTTTCCCATTCCCTGAAAGGAAAAAGAATGATAACAGGTCCAGTGAGATGGATTCTAAGGCCAGAGTTTGTGGATCCAAAGCCTCCTTAATCCACAGGCATCATGCATCTTTTTGCTCATCTGTACTGGAGAAAAGATTTCCATTGTATACCCAGCTCATGCCTATCTCCACAGAGATAGGGACACTTTATTCCTCTCAAATACCAAAGAATTCCTAGAATAAGAGCCTTAAATTCAGCATTTTCAAATATAGGTTTGTTACTCCATTTGGGAATAGAGAGAAAAGAGATGATCATCTGAGATAATAAAAAAAATTGAGGAGCTAATACTTATTAAGACCATATAATTATTTAAACTGCGAGCTAGTGAGCCATACCAAGCCCTTTAGCTGCCAAAGTTATTTAAACCAAAAGAAACATAAAATTGATATATCGTTGCTTCAGTGGTGATATTTGGTATCTTCTCACACAGCTGGTTTCACAGCTAGGAAATGCTTAAGCAAGATGCTGTTAATTGACTGGCATAAATTATGCTGACTCGGCAAAGATATGTTGCAAGGTTCATCTATTTTCTAGGCTTTCTACTGTTCAGAAAGTTGAGCCAGTTTTATTGATTTTTTTTGTTTTGTTTTCAGAATTTGTTCTTCTAAAAGACCTTTATTATCCAAGAAAGTTTAGCAAATATCAGGTTATTTTGCAAAAAGGATTTCTTTTATATCTTCCAAGGTTTCTGAGTGACCCTAACTCTGTCAACTTACAGAAATTACTTTCTTCAACCAAGTTTTCTTCTTACCATTTTCTATTTTATTCTACACTTTTTTTTCAAAGTTACTTTCATTTCCACATCAGATTGCTACTAAACTGAGATTTCTTGACATTTTGTTTGGCACAGAAAAAGGCTTTTGTTTACATTTTTTTAATGGTACTTTTGAATATTATTTCAAGGAATAGGGTGCGCAAATTGTTGTTACACTTCTATTTATTGTTCTGCAATATCCATGCTTTTAGTTCCCCCCACCCAGGTACAGTGTTGAATTATCCTTGACTCTTGAAATGATAGCATTTCCTCAGATAGAGCTGGTATACAACTTGGGAGTTCTCATGGACTCACAGCTCCTGCTGCAGGAGCAACTGGCAATCATGGCTTGGGGTCTTTTGCCCAAAGGGGTATGCCAGTTGCACCAATTCCTGAATCAGAAGATCTTGCTCACAGTCACTCACAACTTGGCCATTTCCTGGTTGAACTACTACCATTCACTTTACATGGGGCTGCCCCTGAAGACTTCTAGAAGTTACAATTGGTCAAGAATGTGGAAGCTTCAACAGCACTAGACACCCCTCAGTTTTCCCATATTACACTGCTGCTATACAAACTGCACTGCTTCCCAGTTTCTTTCTGGACATATTTCAAGGTGCTAGTTATTATGTTTAAATCCTTGCATTGAATATGGCCTTGTAATTTGTGGGGTTACTTCTCCCTGTGGATATCTGTCTATTCCACTAGACTAGATAGGGTAGGCACACTCCAGATCCCATCCCTATAGAATTGCCATCTAGTGGGACTTGTCTATAGCAGCTTCTTCCTTGTGGAACACCTTTCCCCATGGGATTTGACAGGCCCCCACCCTTTGGGCTTTCCAGAAAGCCAATAAAGGGCTGGCTTTTCCCTCAGCTATGTCAGGTATTGGGATATGGTAAGACTGGAGTCAAAGGATTGTATGGATTGATGGGCTGGAGATGGTGGATAAGGAGCCTGCTTCTCTTGGTTTCCTTTATTTTATTATTGTTGTGAGCCACTTTCTTATTGTTGTGTTTTACATGATCCTAACTCACCCCTGGCAATAAAGACTCAGAGTTGATCAGTTCACAGGTGGTGTCGTTTTACTAAGAGGAATCTTCGGCATGCAGGTCAAACAAACAGTGCTTTCAAAGTCCGCGCTGGGAGCAACTGCCTCCCAGCGCTGTTTAAACACACAGGCCATAAACCCCGCCCTCCCTCTAGCCAGCATCTGGCCATGCGTCCCTCAAAAGGCTACTGGTAATGCCCAGCAGCCCCTTCATCCCAGGTTGCATGGCCTTGTCCCACCCAGCTCCAGACTCAGCTAGCTCCAGGCCTTATCTTCGGCTCCCAGCCAACTACAAGGCATTAGCTCTTCCTGTAGCCTGTTCGGTAAATGTCCCATCAGTGTGGCTGCCATTGGCATCTTTCGTCCTGCGTGCCGTCTTTGCCCTCCCCCCCACCTGTCTATGTCGAGCGTAGAGGGCTTGACACAGGCATTAACATAAATCTTTTTAAATCAATCAATAAATAAATCCTTTGTGGTTTGTCTCCCCCACCCCATTTGAAAAAGTACTTTGGAAGAGGGTCTTGGTCAGCTCTTGGGATTCTGTAAGAAATGTGAGAAAGTATAGATTGCCAGAGAGATGATTGAACAATAAAATACAGGACACTCACATACACTTTTCACTAGTGACAATTAATACATTCTGAAGAACTGATAGTAATTACAGCCTCTTTTGGTGATTACAATCAATGTAAAAATATTTGCATATGATTTACAGAGATAATATCTTGCATCACATCTTCAATAGACTTTTCAAGTCTCCCTTTTTATGTAGGCTCTTGAAATAAAATGTCATTTCTTTATGCCAGAACTTCATATGGATCCAATAGTTTTCAATATCTTTCCTATGCAGAATTTACTTTTATCAATAAACAATTTGTCTCAGGCAATTTTTCTTTTATAGTTTATCCTAAAGTAGGAAACACCATAAATCCCCTCAAAATCATAATATTATTTTTTTCTGCCATTATTAATTTTATAAATAATTCAAGGCAGTGAGCATACCTAATACTCCTTCCCCAACCAGAGCATGTTACTTCAAGCTCAGAAATAGTGCTAAAAATATATTGCAGCATTATTCAAAATTTTCAGAAAAGGTGATGCTCTGATTTTCTCTATCAACTCTATATGACTTTATATTTTACATTTAAATATAAAACTGTATTTCTCTAGACTAAATATTGTACTAGAGGATGTTTTGATCTGCTTAATATTTGAAAAGTAGAATGCCAATACTGAAATTTTCAAAACTGTTCAATTTTTAAAAAAAAAAATGTAGGAAAGAAACTTAGAAAGCTTTAAGAACTTGGAGAGGGTTTGGCCTAGAGGAACTATTTTAATATGGAAACTGGTGCTACGGTGATGCATACATAATTTAATATATTAAAAGGAGCACAATTTTCAACAGACAAACAGCAAACCTAAGGGCCTTTTAAATGTATGAAAAAAATGATACCTTTAATTTGTACTTTGTCAGATTTCACATATTGCTTCATATTTAAACCAAAAACATATTTTCGGTTAATTTTATAAATAAATTCTGAAGAACTCCCTTCTTTCCTTCCTTCCTTCCTTCCTTCCTTCCTTCCTTCCTTCCTTCCTTCCTTCCTTCCTTCCTTCCTTCCTCCCTTTTCCATCCACTCATTCCTCCATCTATTCATCCTAGGTGTACCGTCTGATTTCTCAAAATATTCTTAGGAGATTATCCAAATTCATATTTTTGAAGAGTTTTTTTAAAGAAATACTGTATTTATGTCATAACAACAGCTTTCACATTCCATGAATAGGAAAGTATTCCTTCATGAGACCACTGTTCCATTGGTTGCTCTCATTCTTCCTAATGTCTAATCTGAATTTCAGACTTGTTCGCTCTATGATGCAACAGGAAACAATCCACTTTATAAGGCAACTCTTTAGACAGATGGCGATGCCTATCATAATTCATTCAGTTTTTTTCTTCTGCCAATAAACCTACTCAGTTCCTTAAACTGTACCTTACAGGGCATCTCAGTCTAAAAAGGACTTGAAAAACATGTTCAAAGGACAGCCATCTGTTTGAAGTGCTTCAGCATCCCCTGTCTGAAGTAGAGACTCGGGTTAAATAGTTTGAGATCCCTTCTGACTCAATGAATCATTTGAGGGGACTAATCTCTAGTAGAGATAACTCTTTTGGTAGTTCCTTTTATAGAAGCCAAGGGCATCAGCATAGCTATGTTCTGCAATTAGGAAATGCTCACTATTTATTTAACACAGTGGATACAATACTGCATTGTTCTAGCCTGTTGTGGAAATGTAAATGGTGAGGATTTCTCAGATTCAGATTCAGGCATAATATCCTAGAAATTGAGATAAGTGTGACAGTGTGTGGTACATTTGATATCTACAGTGGGCCCCAACCAGGACCTGGATTCTAGTAGCTTCTCTGAGGTACTGTGCCAACAGTGGCAGCAATTCACAAAAGGTTATTCAATATTAAAACTGACAGATTTTAATCGACCATAAAACTTTGTGCTTTTTTCATGATAACGTAGCCCAAACTAAATTTCTAAAAATCAGCAAACTGCTTCTCCTCTTTTATTCTAAAACACAGAGGGAAATCATTCACAGATTTGTAGTTGATCTACGAGTCTTGTGGTAATCTAGCTGATTTAAGTGCAGTTCCCCCCAAGCCGCTATTCCATTCCATCCAAACCTTCCTGTTTCTGTACTGCTGTTGTGGTGCATTGCTCACTATGTGCAGTGCTAGCCTAAATCTCACACTGCCCTACTTAGGAAAAGAGAAAATGAGTTTTTTTTTTCTTTTTCTTGCTGATATCTTTCATGGGCTTTACTGCATTTCGTTATTATTTTAGAAGTAGACTTTCTTTATTAATTTGGTTCCTAAATTAATAACTAACATGGCAATAGCTGCACCGTTGTTGAAGTTTTCTCCAAGAATTCTTTTTCCCTCTCTATCTTCTTGTCTCTTATATTAGGACTATTGTAAGGACAACCGGCAATTCAATTAATCTTGTTCTCTGCTATCCACAGTTCCATAAATGAAGCTGGTAACATATTGACTTGATTTCAACTGCTACATTTTTTGGTACACATAGTTGTAAAAGTTTACACATGACCAATATACTGCCCTTCAGAGTAGGATGCATTGACAATTGCACACACATGAACACAGACAGTGTTTTCCACTGGATGCTCATTTTTAGAAGCTTCTACCACATTGCTAGTCTTGCCATCACCAACTTCTACTCTGATCTCCTGCATTAGCCCACATACTTGGGTTTTTCTGCTTCCTGCTGTTGAGCTGCCCCTGCAGATCAAAGGTAGTAAACAATTTTCTAAGAGCAAAATTAAAGAGTCTATCTTGGGTATCTCACAGGCTCTATTGGATCACATTTTTACACGCATGTCCACATGCCCTAACTTTAAAAATCAGCACAACTTGAACATACTCTTTAAAACGATTCCTTCCAGATGAAGCAAATTTCCCAGTTTGCCACTGTGTTAGGATTATATACTGTGGCAGTTGCCATGGAAACTCAATTTTTGTTGAATTTTTTTTAAGCAGTCGGTTTTGTCAATAAGTGCACATAGTAGATTACTTGTCTCAGTTGTCAAGGTGAATTATGCCCCTTTTGCTTCAGCATAAATTCCCGTATTTATTGGAAACAGCAAAGTCTGTTTATTGCTTGTATGAGTACTTCTGCTCTTTCTGGCACAGAATGCTCTTCTGTACAATCAGGTGATGCAAATCTATTTACCCTCCCGGTAATGAAGAATGAGTTTACTTAATCGGAAGACTATAAAGAGAACTACAAGGGAAATTGCCATCTTTTCCTGACACCTAGGAAACAAACACGGCAAATGTAATTTCCCACCCTGATTTAGGAAAGAGGCTCTTGTTTTAGAGGAGATTTAAAAATCTGCCTAGCTAGCCTTTGCTGATGGGAGGACATGAAAAGCAAACTGTTACAGTGACATTTTGCAATGGGAAGCAGAGATTCTCTCTCTCCAGCATGTGCCTTCACTGAAGTGAAAATGGAGCAGGAATACACTCAGGGTAAATGTGCGACTAGCAAGTTTTTCAATGAAGTGACCTATTAGATGTCATGAGCTATTATTATAACACCGGGAAGAGCCCAAAATGAGAAATTTCTAATATAATCAGAAGTTTTTGGGCCTTTTGATACAGGGAAAGGAAATTGGGTTTTACTGTTACATTGCAAAAGGCCATTAACATCGAAATCTATATTCAGAGCCACTTCTGCAGCCTTATAGAAGACTAAACCATGTTCTGCCGAATTTGTCTGTCAATATAACAAGTACAGTGGATAATAACAGTAGCTTTAACATGGTATGTAATAACAGTGGAAACTGGCAATAGAGAAATGCCATAATACAGAGCTTTCTCTCATAGTGATGAATTTCTATATAAGAAAATGCTATGTTTGGGAAGATCAGATACTAAGATTGCCCAGTGAAGTGACTCAGGTGGAGGTTCATACTTGCACATAAGACCAGGGAAGGGCTTCAGCTGCCATGCTGAGCCTTTAAAACACGTGGCTGCCTCAAGATTCCAAATGTTTCTATTAGTCCTATCAGATATTGCAACCAGAATGATCTCCTTTAAGGAAAGTTGTCTACTGGCTCACTCCAGATTCATAATACACCATTAAGAGCTCTGCAACTGTCTATCACTGTTAATACCTAGACAGCAGACATGCAAGTCACTTGGTTACAATCTTCCCCTGTCATTGTAAGATATATTTTATTTCTATTCAAGATGCAATAATTATTCATATATCTGTGTTCATGACAGGTAACATTTTATGATTTAGGACTTTTCTTCCCCTTTTTTCATGATACTGTTTGTTTCTGAAGATAGGGCTATGCATCAGAGTTTAGTTGCAAGGTGTTTTTTTTAAAAAAAAACCAACAACAGTAAAACATAAAAGTTACTTTGAAACTGGGTGAAGGGATCAAGAATTCTTTGGGAACGTTGGGATTCCACAGACTTCCTGTGGAAAGATAGCAGTTATCTTTCCTATTGTACCTTTCTTTTTCTGTATTTGATTTCATAGAAAATAAAATGTCATTACTGCTTGTAGGAGAATAAGAACATAAGAAGAAACTTCTATATAAAGCCAAAATACTATCTTGTCCAGTGTGTTGTTTCATTGGGGCACATCAGAAGCAGACAAAAAGTCCATATGCAGGATATGAAGACAGTCACACCTTCCAATTTGCTTTCCCAAACATACTGCATCTGCCAAGAGAGGTAACAACATATAGATGTCATGACTAGCAGTCATTAATGGCGCTATCTCCCCTGAATTAGTTTAATTTTCCTTTAAAGCTATCACAGTTGGTTGCCATCATTTTATCTTGAGGTCATGGCTTAATTACATGCTCTGTGAAAAAAAAGAGTGCTTCCTTTTGTCTGATTTAAATCATCCAGCTTTCGGATCTAAGTGCTACTATTATGGATTCTATCATTAGGCTTTAAATGCCTTTTGATAGCACTTCTATGAGTTACAGTATTATCTCTTAAGTTACTGGTGCATCTTGGGTAATGTTACACTTTTTATCTTTAGAAAGGAGTTACATGGCTGCAGATACAGTATAGCCTTGTGCAACTGGGAACTTTTCATGTCATTGTCAAAATTTTGCTCATAATGTACATTGTTGCTTTTCTATTTTGTTAAACTGAATTGAGTTTATTTGGGTTTGCTTGCACATATAGATAATAGATGATATAGATATAAATATAGATATAGATGATATAGGTACAGTACAAACAAGATAGATAGATAGATAGATAGATAGATAGATAGATAGATAGATAGATAGATAGATAGATAGATAGATAGATAAGGAAGGAAGGAAGGAAGAAAGAAAGAAAGAAAGAAAGAAAGAAAGAAAGAAAGAAAGAAAGAAAGAAAGAAAGAAAGAAAGAAAGATCCCAATTTCTCCTGTATAATATTCCACTCTGTTCCTTGGATATTCTGCATATGTAAGGATAGCCAGAGTTCATATTGGTAGATCTGTCACTCACATGTGACTGTAAGTATAATCTGACAAGTATAAAGGTATTATTTCTATCTCCAGCCAGCTCCATTCAGTTGCCCTGACTCTACCCCTATGCAAGGGAATGCAGGGTCATTAAAAGGTGGGGGAGAGATATTTCTATCACTTGCTGTGTCCTAAAGATGTTTTCTCTGGGAACATATTAGGACTTAGATTTTAGAATGAAATATATTTACATTATATTTCCTTTTTGCCAGAATAGAGAGTGGTTTTTTTGGGGGGGAGGGGAGTTGCAAGATAGATTTTATTGTTTGTTCTTTCTGATTAAAGTATCAGAATGACATTTTCTATAAGTTAAACCAATTGTGAAATTAGAATTACGGTGGATATGCTAGCAGTTATTTACAAGGGTAAAAAATGCCAACATTTAAATCCTTCCCTTATCTATTTAAGTCATATCATTTCAGGATTTGTTTGCTTGTTGGCCAATTCATGGTTTTTATCAGAAGGCTGTGTTGTTCCATTGTAATTGTAGTTATCAGAACTTTGCTTGGTTATATGAAGCTTTCATTACATGACAATAAGAGGCCTCTCTATTCCGATACCAGTAGAAAAGAACTCAGAAGTTGGTGGTAGTTATGGTCTGGGAAATGCCATTAAAATATCTTTTCAGAATTTCCTCATTGATATGGAAAGTTTAGACTGGAGTTGTTCATTCTGGAACTTGCATCCTCAATTTCCATCCACCCTTAAAATCACTGAATGCCTGAAAAGAGTTTGAGTCCCTTCCATAAGTACTTCCAGACTGGGGGGAGGGATCTGTTGTCCCTTTTCATCCTCTCTCAGGTTATTAATAAAGCTCTTTCTGAGGAAATAGAAAATTCAAAATCATTTCGTGTTGCCATTCAGTGAACCGAGAATATACTGTAGGTAGTCCTCGAATTATAAACACAACTGAGGCCCACATTTTTGTTGCTAAGTGAGACAGTTGTTAAGTGAGTTTTGCCCCATTTTGTGACCTTTCTTGCCACAGTTGTGAAGTAAATCACTGCGGTTATTAAGTAAGTAACATGATTGTTAAGTGAATCTGACTTCCCCATTGATTTGCTTGTGAGAAGATGGCAAAACATGATCACATGATACCAGGACACTTTGACCGTCATAAATAGGAATCAGTTGCCAAGGGCCTGAATTCGATCACATGACCTGAGAGATGCTGCATCAGTTGTCAGCATGAAAAACATAAGTCACTTTTTTCAGTACTGTTATAGCTTTGAATGGTCATTAAACAAATTGTCGTAAATTGAGGACTGCCTATAATCTTAGTGAAAAGATGGGGGGTTTTAGAAGCCATGATTTGATAGATAACTCAACATTCACATTATTCCCAATCAAATTTCCAGCTCTAAAGTAACTAAGATATTAAAGTTGGCCTCAAAGGTTTTAAGCCTTCATTGCTATTTGTAGAGGCTGTTTTCCATTGCTTTCATTTTTTTTTCCTGCCTGAATTAGAAATAAGTCATTTCAACAGAAGATTTATTATTTTAGGACAATCTTTATAGCATTAATGGCTTTCATTTAACCTCTATTACAACCCAGAATCAAATTAATCTCTGTCACATAAAAGCAACTGTTGTGCTTTTCATATAAAATGTATGAAATGCATCACATTTTGTCTCACTATCAGTGTTTACACACAACTAGTCCATAATATTTCAGAGCTTTGTGTTACAGCAAGTGTGTGTGTGTGTGTGTGTGTGTGTGTGAGAATGTCATTGTTCCCTTCATTTTTAATAGAAAATGAAGATGAAAAGAAATTGTTTTAATATTTGTTGGCTGTTCAAACTTGAGCAGATACAATAATGAATAATTTGCACCTGCTATTTATATATAGCATCATAAATTGAATAGGAATAACTTTGAACTTGCACTCTTCCATTAATACAAAGAATGAATAAAAAAGACTCTCTACATAACCTTGCATAAGAGCACATTAAACCTTCAGTGGTCTATAGTTCCTTTGAAATCGTGCACCCATCAGATAAGTTTCAAATGGGGCAACACTTTGAGTCTAGCTCCCAAATGGAGTCCTGCAGTTCTTGGAGACCTACCTGTTCCCCAAAAGGACTACCCTTTTTTCTCCTCTGAAATTCCTCTCAAGCTCTCAAGATGCACTTTTTTCAAGGTTTCTGTAGTGCTGGGATGATGAAGATGAGATCAGAGAGACCCAGGTTGAAGATCACTTTCCACTCTCCCCCTCCCTCCCTCCCCCCCTCTCTCTCACTCTCTCTCTCTCTCTTTCTCTCTCTCTCTCCACACAAACACACACACACACACACACACACACACACACCCTTTGTGATACATAAATTGACCCTAGAAGAACACTCCATTTGTGTAGTATTAATAACTCTATTTCTGGATCTTTTCAACAGTAGAAAGGCTATTCAATATCCTCTTTTTTAAATCCCCTTTTCAGCCTTTGTCCTCTTGTCATAGCCCTCCCACTCTTGGACTTACTGAACTTTCTGCTATCTGCTCTTAATCAATTCTCCTCTGCCTGGACTTTCTTTTTCACCTCTGTGGCTGACTTGCTCCAATCATCTTGATCTTCCTACATAGCCTAATAGTTCACTCTCCTTATCTGTACACCCTCTCACTTTCTTCTTCTTCTTCTTCTTCTTCTTCTTCTTCTTCTTCTTCTTCTTCTTCTTCTTCTTCTTCTTCTTCTTCTTCTTCTTCTTCTTCTTCTTCTTCTTCTTCTTCTTCTTCTTCGCAGTATATGATACGAACTTGATAATATCTGCTAGTCATCCTTGACAGGTATATGATTGCTAGCAATCAAGCTAGTAGTCAAACATTCTCATTCATAACTGGCCTGAGTCAGCTCTGGTGGCAATAGGAAGAAGAGAAAGAGAGTCATAATGGCTTATTACAACTTTTAGCAGAATTACAGAGTTAGAAGGATCCTTGGAGGTCTTCTAGTTCAGGGCTTTTCAACCTTTTCACCTAAATTTATCACTTTTAGGATATGGCAATATCCGAGTACCACCAGTCGCCTAGCAAGGTGTCAAAAACTTGATGACCAAAAAACAAAAAATGAAAAAAGTGATGAAGTACAAGTAGTCCTCGACTTACAACAGTTTGCTTAGTGACTGTTCGAAGTTACAATGGCACTGAAAAAAGTGCCTCCCAAGCTACAGCTGAACAAGACACCTGCCTGCTCACCCGGTGGCCCTCTTCCTCTTGTCCGAGGTTTTCATTGTTGTGAGCATTTCTGTTGAGGATTGGCAGTGGGGATGGGCTGGGGGTTTTGGTTTTTATTCCCCCCTGCTGGGTGGTTGCAGCAGGTTTTGGTCACTTCACATGACCCTAGGACACTGTGACCGTCATAAATATGTATCAGTTGCCAAGCATCTGCATGTAAATCACAAGACCATGGAGATGCTCCAATATTCCAGCTGATTGGTGCTTCTTCTGGGATCAGCAGAAGCGCCAGGATCAGCGCCGAGCTCCAGCTGGAGCCTGGTGCTGATCCTGGCACTTCCTCCGAGCCCTGACAGCCCCGAAGAAGCACTGATCCTGGTGCTTCCACTGAGCCCTGATAGCCCTGCAGCTCCAGTCATCTCTCACTCAGGCTTGTGCGGTGCTGCTACCAATTCAGCTCATTCCCATCCCCCGCTACCACTTTTCTAGGATGGTCATGTACCACCTGCCAGGTGCCAATGTATCACAGGTGGTACCCATACCACTGGTTGAAAAGCCCTGTTGTAGTCCAACCCCCTGCTCAAACAGGAGACCCTATATCATTTTAGTTGGTTGTCCAATCTCTTCTTAAAAACTTCCAGAGTTGGGGTCATCCACAACTTCTGGAGGCAAGCCGTACCACAGATTAATTGTTCTAACTGTCAGGAAAGTTCTGAATTGGTTCTCTCCTTGATTAGTTTTCATCCATTACTTCTTGTTCTGCCTTCAGGTGATTTGGAGAACAGGTTGACCACTCCCTCTTCTTTGTGGCAGCAATGCCATTGCACTTTTCAGAAGTAATAAAGAGCAACATTTTTCCAAAACTGCATATAATAGTGCTGTAGAGACTAAGAGTGGAAATATACAAAAAACTATTATTTAGACAAAAGGGATTATTTGTTTCTTTGTTTGTTTGTTTATTATCTGATCAGCATGAACTAAACAAACTAGCAACTGCTAGCAGCCAGGCTAATCTGCAGACCTTCTGGCTTTCAAAATACATGGCAACGAAGAGAAAAGGAATTGAAACTCTCTTCAAGTCCAAAACAACAGGTTAACATTTGGAAACTACTCAGGCAGATACAGTGGTAGGATTCAAATACCTGAACAACCAGTTCTCTGCATGGACGCCACTTCTGGAAGTCCGTTCTGAGCCGGGGAGGTCTCCCAGGCCCAGAATGGCCCACCGGAAGTGTGTCGATGTAGCATCCACACACTTCTGGTGGGTCGTTCTGAGCCTGGGAGGCCTCCCCAGCTCAGAATGGACTTTCGGAAGTGGCATCCATGCACTTCTAGTAGTCCATTCTGGCCCTTCAAAAAAGGGCTAGGGTAACAGCCGGTTCACCAAAGTCAACAAAAATTAAGTACCTGTTCTACTGAATCCACCACTGAGCAGATACCTTCCTAATTTGCTGATATATTTGCATTTGCAGGAAATAAGCAGCCTGGAAGTGAAACTGAAAGAAGCACAGATTACACAGATCCTTATGCTGGTGATGTGAGGAATAAAGGAGATTTAAATGGGCTAAGTAGGCAGGAGAGAAGCTGCAGCTGGATTGAGAGAGAAAGAGACAAAGAAGGTGGTTGTCAAACTGATTAGACAACATTGTCTGCTGAAGAATAATAGCAGGTTCTGAGGTGAACCAAAGAAGATCTGCAGGTTTTCAAATGAATGATTATCAAAGCTGGAGAAGGTTCAGCTCTGAGGATCAGACTACCTTGTGCAGAATTTTCTAAGGGAGAAGGGTCCAAAAACTCTGGTAGCATATTTCAGTCCAACAAATAATAATAATAATAATAAGCGGCATGACAAAGTAGCAACAATGGTGCATTGGAAGATCTGCAAAAAATATCATTTGCCTGTAAGCAAAAACTGGTGGGATCATAAAATAGAGAAAGTCATAGAAAATGATAAAATTAAATTGCTCTGGGACTTCAGAATTCAAACAGACAAGCACCTGCAACATAACACCCCAGACTTAACAATTGTCGATAAGAAAGACAAAAAGTCTGGATAGTGGACGTGGCAGTGCCTGGAGACAGCAGAATAGACAAGAAAGAACTGGAGAAGATAACAAAATACAAAGACCTACAAATAGAAATAGAAAGACTGTGGCAAAAGCAAGCAGGGTAGTACCAATAGTAATAGGCTCCTTGAGTGCAATCCCAAAACAACTGGAGCACCACTTGAACACCATTGGCATTGACAAATTTGCTATTAGTCAATTGCAAAAGGCGGTCTTACTAGAAACTGCTTCCATCCTGCGACGATACCTGTAATACCATCAAACATCCACATCTGCCTATCCCAGGTCCTGGGTAAGGACTCGATAGGTAGACAAAATGCCAAATCCAGTCTGAACATCTAGTTGACTGTGCAATGATCCACAATAATAATAATAATAATAATAATAATAATAATAATAATAATAATAATAATAATAACAACTGGAGCACCACTTGAACACCGTTGGCATTGACAAATTCGCTATTAGTCAATTGCAAAAGGCAGCCTTATTAGGAACTGCTTCCATCCTGCGACGATATCTGTAATACCATCAAACATCCACATCTGCCTATCCCAGGTCCTGGGTAAGGACTCGATAGGTAGACAAAATGCCAACTCCAGTCTGAACATCTGGCTGACTGTGCGATGATCGATAATAATAATAATAATAATAAAGTTGGAAGGGACCTTGGAGGTCATCGAGTCCAACCCCCTGCTCAGGGAGGAAATCCTGTACTGTTTCAGACAAATGGCTGTCCAGTCTCTTCTTAAAAACTTCCAGTGTTGGAGCATTCACCGCTTCTGGAGGAAGGTTGTTCCACTGGTTAATTGTTCTAACTGTCAGGAAGTTTCTCCTTAGTTCTAGGTTGCTTCTCTCTTTGGTTAGTTTCCACCCGTTGCTTCTTGTCCTGCCTTTAGGCGTTTTGGAAAATAGCTTGACTCCCTCTTCTTTGTGGCAGCCCCTGAAATATTGGAACACAGCTATCATGTTCCCCCTTGTCCTTCTCTTCTTTAAACTAGACATACTCAATTCCAGCAACCGTTCCTTATATGTTTTAGCCTCCAGTCCCCTAATCATCTTTGTTGCTCTTCTCTGTACTCTTTCTAGAGTCTCAGCATCTTTTTTTACATTGTGGTGACCAAAACTGGATGCAGTATTCCAAGTGTGGCCTTACCAAGGCATTGTAACGTGGTATTAATATTTCACGTGATCTTGATTCTATTCCTCTGTTAATGCAGCCCAGCACTCTGTTGGCTTTTTTGGCAGCTGCAGCACACTGCTGGCTCATATTTAAATGATTGTCCACTAGGACTCCAAGTTACTACTATTGAGCAAGGTACCCCCTATACTATACTTGTACATTTGGTTTTTCTTGCCTAAATTTAGAACCTTACTTTTTTCACCAGTGAATTTCATTTTGTTAGATAGCACCCAGTGTTCAAGCCTGTCCAGGTCCTCCTGTATCTTAAGCCTGTCTTCTGGAGTGCTGGCTACTCCTGTCAGCTTGGTATCATCCGCAAATTTAATGAGTTCCCCATCTATGCCCTCGTCCAAATTGTTGATGAAGATGTTGAAGAGCACTAGGCCCAGAACAGAGCCCCGGGGCACTCCACTACACACTTCCCTCCATATAGATGTGGTTCCATTGAGGACCACACACTGAGTATGGCCGGTCAGCCAGCTACAAATCCATCTGGTGGTGATGCTGTCTAACCCACATTTTTCTATCTTATCGAGTAGGTTGTGATCTATTTTATCAAATGCCTTACTGAAGTCCAAGTAAATTATATCCACAGCATTCCTCTGATCCACTAATTTTGTCACTTGGTCAAAGAATGCAATAAGGTTTGTCTGGCATGATCTGTTTTTGACAAACCCATGTTGGCTTTTAGTAGTGATTTTGTTTGCCTCTAGGTGTTCACTGATTCGTTGTTTGATTATCTTTTCCAAAATCTTTCCAAGTATTGAGGCCAGGCTGATAGGTCTGTTTTTTCCTTTTTTGAAGATGTTATTAAATGTTATTAAATGACATAAGCAGGTTTGTAGTTGATTAAAATTCACCTGGGAAACAATCAAGAAGCATAAAGTGGGGAAAATCCCAAAATATCTAACAACGAAGCAATGTGAATATTTCCACACTTTCCCTAGAAATAATATGGCTGTGCCTATGATGTTCCCAGCAGCCCAGCTGAGACTATAATTTTTATCTTTACTGGAGCATTTAGCAACCCAGCTGCAAGAAAGCAACACTAGTGGGGATCAAAAGCATAAATCCAATATGTCCAAGCTTACAATCCAAACATATCAAACTGGAAGCAAAATCATGATCAGGCAACTATATAAACAGGTCACACCTGCAGTTGTTAGTAAAAAGGATCAATATTTTAAAAAGTGATCAAGACACATATCCAATGGGGGGGGGCGATTCCCAAATTATTTATTTAATTATTCACCCAACTCATTAACAAAACTATACATTACAAAACAACTATAAAGCAAGTGATCTGAATAAATCCAACGGTAATTTTTTTTAATGTTCCTAATCTCATGCGTTTCCAAAGTGTAACATTTTTTTCGCTAAATAACTGTTCTGCAATTATAAAGGGAGACTCAAATCTTTTCATACCTTGATATGTCCTGTTCCCATAAATTCTGGCAGTTCCATAACCAGACAGACTATAAAAAAGCTTTTATGAGAAAATATGGTTGAGGACAGAGACAGCTGGCATTTAAATTAGCCAAGTGAGAGAAATTACTCTTATTCATTCACCAGATGCTTTTATTCATATATACATTTTTACATTAATAATTCCATTATACTATGCAAACCACTCTTTTATGCTCACTGACCTTAACAAGTTTTGATACCCTTTTTCATTATTTCCAAAGAGTACGGCATATTTTGCCAATTTTTGATGAAACCATCTATTGTGGGGGAAGGAGAGAGGGATTCAGACACCAAACATTCCAATTGCAAAAAGTTAGGGTTATTTTTTGCTGCAATTGCGATATTATCATTTCCAAAAATATATAATGCATTGCTTGCATTCTTCTATTTGTTAATGTTTGAATGCTTTACGTCAAAAGCTTCTAAACTGCCAACCCCTTTTCTGTAATCTTGGATTATTTTTGCACTCTTTAAGTGCTACAGATTCTGCAATGTGCCAACATATCAGTAGGTGATATATGCCTCCAATATTGTTAGGGGTCCTACCAGTCTTACATAACAATGTTGTCTTTTGCAATGATTACAGGTAGTCCTAGACTTACAACAATTCATTTAGTGACAGTTCAAAGTTACAGCAGCACTGAAAAAAGTGACTTATGACCGTTTTTCACACTTACAACCATTGTGGCATCCCCATGGTCACTTGATCAGACTCCAATGCTTGGCAGCTAACTCCTATTTATGACGGTTGCCGTGTCCTGGGGGTCATGTGATCACTTTTTGCAACCTTCTGACAAACAAAGTCAATGGGGAAGCCAGATGCATTAAACAGCTGTGTTACTAACTTAGCTGCAGTGCAGTGATTTACTTAACTGTGGCAAGAAAAGTCGTAATATGGGAGAAAAAAAATCACTTAACAATTGTCTCGCTTAGCAACATAAATTTTGCTCTCAATTGCAAATTGTATTCAACCTGTTTCTCATTTATGGCAGCTGGGAGGCATTATTTTTATTTATTTATTAAATTTATGAGCCGTCCATCTCACCAGAGACAATTCTAATCTGCTTACAAACATCAAAACAAGTGTATATTTGTGCAAAAAATAACATTAATAAATACTGCTAAAAGATGGGTAGGGGGAACACAAAGAATACAGGGAGATGTGATAGATTATGTGACAAAGGGACATTTGTTTGGTGGGTATTTTTATATGAACCAACCTAATTGGCACTTCCCTGTCTAATACAAGAACTAGACCATATTTTTCTTCTGTTTTCATATTTGCCCAAATTTTGAAGTTTTGATTTAAAAAAAAAAAAACTAATGCAGAATAAAATGTCCACATCTGACAAACTATGCATGTTTTGGGGAAGGCATAACATAAGGAAAATCTCTTGTATAAAAATGGATATATTCTGGAAATTATATCCCAAAATAAGAGCTCACTTCTGTTTATATTAAACAGTAAGCTCTTGATTTTAAGATTGGTTGCTTTAATTATAGATGGTTACAGAAACAGACCATGAACTGGATAGATTTGCCATTCCTACCACAGTTTATCAGATATCCATTCCTAGTTCCAGTCGTTTTGAAGCAATAGAATTTGAAGGAATTTTGGAAACACTCAGAAAATGGTTGCTATTAGGGTGCAGTGATGATTGAGGTAACCAAAAATCTATTTAACAGAATGAATTAAAATAAAATTAACTTGCCTCAAATCTTATTCAAGCCAAATGGGGTTTGAGCCTGCATTTGCCTATCTGTGCCCATTAAACATTATGCAGACAAACACACACATACACACACACAAACATATACATAAAAGCAAAGGATGCATGCTATTCTCTTCCTCCTTTCACACATGAACATCCAATCCAAACAAATACATCATGCACATATGCATCCAATTCAGATATTCTTTAGCACAAATGCAAAACTCCAATTGAACAAACAGGTGTAGCTGTAATGGGCTGTACGAAAGATTTTAGGAAATAGAAAGAAAAGCTACAACCTATACAACTGTTGCACAAAAGCAGCACATGAAGCATATCGGAAAGGACATTACCTACTTTTCTAGAAAGTATAAATCAGGGGTCTTCAAACTTGGCCCTTTTATGACTTCAACTCCCAGAATTCCTCAGCCAGCGTGAGGAATCACACAGAGAAAAAAGTAAAATCCTACAAAAACAAAACACCCCTCCCACAAGCTACAAAAATATTGTGAAGGTCCAGTGATGTAAGGAACATTTAATTAATAAAAACATCAGATGTTTTGGCTTTGACAACAGATGGAGATGTAGCCATTTTCTTATTTTCGGTTTTAGAGTTAGATGACGACGGGGAGGGGGGATGTGCATGAGAGTTCAGCTAAACATAATAATACTGGACCTAGTGAGAGAATCAAGGCTATTGAAATAAGAAATGATAAGAATTGGCGGGCTGGAGAGCTGAAGGGAAAGCCCACATTTTAAACTAATTGGGGAATGTGATTTATGACTGTTAATTGGAGAAGGGAATTGTGCTTTGATACTATGTGCTCAAAGGGGGCGGGGATTCAGTTTTTGGCTTCGATTATGTTCCTGCCGATATTATGCTTCTTGAATAAAGATTCTTTAAGGTAAACAATACCTCGAAGTTCTTTGAAGAGTTTCATCTGTCGGAACCATGACAAAAGAAGGTATCTTCATATTTTAATGGAATTCTTATATTCTGCTGAGGTTCTGCCCTATACAGTAAATTGGTACACGATTACAAATTCTACTGGCTAGAAAGAAGTAGGGACCAGGTCAGAGAATTACTGAATACATGTTTTTCATAGAACAACTGGATCCTTAAATAACAGTCAAGGAGCAATCATATTCTGAAATCAAAGAATCTTCTAGAGTTCAGGAGTATAATCAGGAGTTTATGGTGTAGTCAAACAAGGTGAAGACATTTTAGGGGCTTGCTACACTGGGAATCACTATTGATGAGCGTTTCCTTACATTCACCAAGCTGTGCAACCTTTTACCGCTTGACTAAACAGCTATAGAAGTTCTGCTTCTGCCAGCTGTCAACTGCTCACTGCACTTAAATGCCTTCAGCTTCAGTTGTATGCCCTGTTGAGAAGCTGGGTTGGAGGCAAGGATTCTGACAACTCTTTTTCCCCAGCAGTTTTTGTTCTAGAAGAGACATTTGGCTCCAGCTCTCCTCCAGCAAATACCAGTGATTCCCATCTCCCATGGGTTCTGGTCTTAAAGAGGCATCTACCTTCTTATCAGAAGATTTTGTTGGAAGCAAAGTTGAAGGTTGTCAACTCAAGAATATTTCTAATAGCTAATTAATCCATGAAACAGCCTTATTCTGTGTCAAACCATCAGTACAGTCTACTCAAACCAGCAGCATCTCTCTAAGGATTCAAACAGATGTTTCATTTTCAGTCTGCTGTTTCAGAATCATTAATATGGAGACATATGGAACTGGAACTTGAATGAACTTGGCTTTGCTGGAAGCATTGTCTGCTATTTAAAAGTTCAAAGAAGGTGGAAGAGACTTTAAAAAAAAGTGCAGTTCTTGACTACCTACTGACTTTTCCCCCCAGAAAAATACAAATGCTAGCCAAAGTTTGTTTCAGATAGCAATTATCCTACCAGTCATTTGCTGGTAGCAAAACATTCAAATTAGAATCCAGCAGGATCCATGGTGTAATTATTTTTAACCTCTAATGATGAAACCCCCTATTAAAGGTGCTTCTTATTCAGTGAAGGATACATATTTCAAGAGTATGGAAATTGCAAGCTAAACAGTGATATGACAAGTGAGCATTATAATGTCTTCATTCAGTACCCGATTATTTGCTATAGAGGTGGAAGGAAGAAGCCACTGTGTGTTCCTCTGCATTAGGGCTACAAGATCTGTGCTATATAAATAAATTTTAAAAATCCAGATGAGCCCAAAGTATGTTTCCTAGCTGAGATCTAGTGGTCACCCAGATGTTTGAAGCCCATTACTAGTAGCTTTAACTCTATATACAGTTTCTTTTTATCCAAGATTGCACTTGGTAGTGCAATGTTCTAAAACTGTTCTAAAAAGTAGTGATGGTACTTTTGATTATCACATTTCAGAAAATTCGAATCTATGTAGGTATGGATAGATAGATGGTGTTTATGTGTATGTGTGTGAGAGAGAGGGGGGGAGGGAGAAAGAGAGAGAGAGAGAGAGAGAGAGAGAGAGAGAGAGAGAGAGAGAGAGAGAGAGAGAGAGAGAGAGAGAGAGAGACTATTGAACGCCATGAATAAAATAATTTTCCTTTTTCTAAAACAAATAATGGAAGAGAGGGAGGCAAAAATAACAACCACAACCACAACCACTGCCACTACCACAGCAAATAGTCTATAGTCTGATGTTATATAGATAAAAATATTTTAAAAAACCAAACACCCCAATGTAGATGACTCTCATTCAATATTTATAGTCAGCACTATATGAGAAAGAATATGTTAACTAAGCAAATGTTATATATTTCCTGTTCAATCACACAAATAAAAAGAAGCATTATTGCTACCTAGAGTTTTTGTCACACTTCCAGCTTCACCTTTATGAACAATATGATTTTCATATCAACTGCAACTGAAAACAAAAAAGAGAAAAGTCTTTATTCTCTTTTAAAAGTATTCTAGAAGGGTAAAATATAGAACTTATTTTTTGACTAGATGAAGTTAAAGATTAAGTGCTGTAATATTTCCTTCCAATGAATTTCCTTAGGCAGGAGAAATCTTTTTTGGGCAGATATCTGTTTCCTATCCTCTTTCCTTTCCTTTCAGTGATTGCAGGAGTCACAGATTTAGAGCACTTAAAAGTTGTTCTAGAAAAAGAATGGCACAACAAACAATCGATGCTAAGTAGAGGTACATTTTGCCAAGAATTATAGAAATTTTGTGTAAAAATAATGTATTGAAGAATCAACATTAACCACAACTGTCAAAGTGCTAGAGGTCACTCAGAACATGTCTCATTGCAAACTTTTCACTTTCTGAAATTGTATTAAAAGAATGTTAATACTAGGAAATAAGCTAGACAGATTCCACATTACAGCCCAACTTAAAATCAATGAACCCCTTTACATCTAATGCCTAAGTGTGTCTTTTAGATAGTATTTATCTTTTTCTATAGCTTCACACCCCTTTATGGATTACTGCCTTGTCACGGCAAAGAGGCTTGCATAACCCAATGAAGCTATAAGCTATGCCATACAGGGCCACCCAAGACGGACAGGTCATAGCAAAGAGTTCTGACAAAATGTGATCCACTGGAGAAGGAAATGGCAAACCACTCCAGTATCTTTGCCATGAAAACCCCATGGACAGAACTAAAAGGCAAAAAGATATGATGCTGGAAGATGAGCCCCTCAGGTCGGAAGGTGTCCAATATGCTACTAGGGAAGAGCAGAGGGCTAGTACTAGTAGCGCCAGAAAGAATGAAGCGACTGGGCCAAAGCCGAAAGGACGCTCAGCTGTGGATATATCTGGTGGTGAAATGAAAGTCCGATGCTGTAAAGATTTTTTCTCCATAGGAACCTGGAATGTAAGATCCATGAATCCAGGCAAGCTAGACGTAGTCAAAAAAGAGATGACAAGAATGAACATCGACATCTTAGGAATCAGCGAACTAAAATGGACAGGAATGGATGAATTTAACTCAGATGACCATCAGGTATACTACTGTGGGCAAGAATCCCTCAGAAGAAATGGAGTAGCCTTCATAGTCAATAAAAGAATAGGAAAAGCAATACTGGGATACAATCCCCAAAATGACAGAATGATCTCAATTCGAATCCAAGGCAAACCATTCAATATCACAATAATCCAAATCTATGCCCCAACCACTGGTGCTGAAGAGGATGAAATTGACCGGTTCTATGAAGCCCTACAGCACCTTATAGAATTAACACCAAAAAATGATGTCCTTATCATCATGGGGGATTGGAATGCTAAAGTAGGAAGCCAAAAGATAACCGGAATAACAAGCAAGTTTGGCCTTGGAGTACAAAATGAAGCAGGGCACAGGCTGATAGAATTTTGTCAAGAGAATATGATGGTCATAACAAACACTCTTTTCCAACAACCCAAACGACAGCTCTACACATGGACATCACCAGACGGTCAACACAGAAATCAGATTGACTATGTACTCTGCAGCCAAAGATGGAGAAGCTCTATACAGTCAATAAAAACAAGACCAGGAGCTGACTGTGGCTCAGATCATGAGCTTCTCGTTGCAAAATTTAGGCTTAAATTGAAGAAAGTAGGGAAAAGCACTAGGCCACTCAGGTATGAAATAAATCATATTCCTGATGAATATACAGTAGAGGTGACAAGTAGATTTAAGGAATTAGATCTGATAGACAGAGTGCCTGAAGAACTATGGATGGAGGTTCACAACATTGTACAAGAGGTAGCAACTAAAACCATCCCAAAGAAAAAGAAATGCAAGAAAGCAAAATGGCTGTCTAAGGAAGCTTTGCAAATAGCTGAAGAAAGAAGGGAAGCGAAAGGCAAAGGAGAAAGAGAAAGATACACCCAATTGAATGCAGAATTCCACAGAATAGCTAGAAGAGATAAGAATACCTTCTTAAATGAACAATGCAAAGAAATAGAAGAAAACAACAGAATAGGGAGGACCAGAGATCTCTTCAAGAAAATTGGAGATATGAAGGGAACGTTTCATGAAAAGATGGGCATGATAAAGGACCATAATGGCAGGGACATAACAGGCAGAAGAGATTAAGAAGAGGTGGCCAAACTACACAGAATTACTTTACAAGAATGAGCTTGGGCTTCCGGTTTCATCACGCAGCTGCCATGGACGGCTGGGAGATCTGCTCTCTCTCCCCCATTCAGTTTTGCATCGCTGGGGGACCCTGAAAAGGGCTGAAAATCACACCGAAGAGGCGACCAGCAAGGAGGGGCTTTTGCTGGATCGCAGGAGAGCAGCAATTCTCCTGTCAGACCTGGCAATTCCTCCAAACCTGTGGACAAAAGGACTGGCCATAGAAATATGGCTCGTCCCTAGGCTGCTAACAGCTGAAGTCACATTAACATCTGGCAACTTCAAAGCAGCGTGGAAAGGATTGGGTTAGATCTGCCTCTCTTACATCCTAATTACTTAATTACCTGCTTAAGCTGCTAAAGTACTTACCCCCTGTGGTGAGGAAAGGGGGATTTTAGCCCTCCCTTCAGAAACAATAGCTATCAACCACTTGGGAGTCTGAAACGTTGGGAAAAATTCTGGAATCCTAATTGGAATTCTATTCTTTAAGAGACACTTGTTGATAGCCTTGAAAACAGATAAGATATAAAGCAACCTTGAAGCACCATCTGCAAGAAACTTAGCTCAGCTTTTTACTTGGTGGACTTTCTGATTGTAAGTTTTTTGTTTAGTTTAATACACGACAATGGAAGAAGAACAGGAATGGATTTCTCCCACAGAGGAAGTACAGGAACAAATTCTTTATATGTTAAAAGCAATTATCCAAACTCTCCATATTCAAGCTCAAACTATGACTTCAACTAAAGAATCATCTATACAGAATTCTATAGAGAAGGGGAAACAACCAAATGTCATGACAGGATAGGGATTTAGGAGTGAGTGGAGAATGTCAGGATAACAGGATAGAAAGCAACCTACATTCCCTACCCAAACTGACTCTGTATCTTAGAAAAACATATAACTGCAAATTTAGGGCAGTGGGGTATTCACTCCCTAAATTCCTCGTAAGATTGTTAGATAAGCAAACATTTGGAAAGCGAAAATGTTAAAGAAGTTACTGCATAGATATTCCAGTTATTGAATTTTATTTACAGTAGGAGTTCATAAAGATATTTGATATAAAAATAAATATGATTTGGGAAATAGAATGGTGTTACCTTAGATTTCCGTCTATGAATATCTGTCAAATTCAAGCTATAACCTATTAAGTATACATTTGTTTAGGAAGGTATGAAAGAGGAACACACGCTGAAGGCACTTCAGTTATCCTAAATGGATGTCTTAGTTCCTTCCTGCTTCCATGTAGATCTGATGGATCTTGTAAAGCAATTAATTTACAAGCCTGTAAGTAGAAGCCTATTAATTTTGTGATTACACAGTCAGCTTAACAGGATGTAACATTCATAAAACCTTTTGATATTATTTTAGTCAGTTGGAATGGATTTAACTTTTGGTAAAGAGTATTAGATACTATAATTTCTTCTTTTTTAAAAAAAAGTGCTATTGAAAGATGTATAGTATCTAAGTCAGTCATGGGCATCCTGGCTTGGTTTCCTTTGGGGAAAAAAAACACATAGTTATTGAAAAGTGCTTGTCAGACCTTGTAAACATTCTTCATGTGTGCAGATTTAGTGCTGTTTGAAAGAAAACAATACCTGTTTTTAAAAAGTGGAGGGGGAGATGTTCACCAATAGCTGTTTATACTTAATAGGAGCAGAAAAGAGACCAGGGGATCCACCAATCCCTGGTCTAATTACTGAGGCAAAATAGGGATGGGTATCAAAGGCAGTACAATGTGCACAAACATGATTTTTCTGTTAGAGGAAAGTATTCCAAGAAAGTATTTCTTGGCTGTGCTCAAAGCTGCATCTGTCAAAAATCCAGATCATCACTAGAGGGCAATGTGCAGATACAGAAAGTTCCATTCTTTTGCCACCATCTAGTGGTCATAAGGCATTTTGCAGCCAAGATCTGGGAGCTATAGACTAAACATTTCCAGTCAAACTTTGCATGTATCTAAAACTGGAACAAGCCCTCTGCTTACATCCATGCAGGCAAGATTGGCAATTGAACATCTGCTGGAATTTGACCCCACTGTTAATTTTAATTGTGTCCTCTCTCTTTCAACACCTGAATTAATTGTGGGTATTTGGTCTAAACACTGTTTTAAACATCTTGGATGGTTCTGGCGCATCCCTTTATGAGGCACCAGATGTTCAGGTCCTGAATTAGCAATGATCAGCTTCTACCCACAGGGGAAATGATGGGCACTTTGCACTTGGGCTTTTAAAAGAAACAAGGCTATGGAGAAAACTGGTACAATTATGTCTAGGTGATCATTAAGAAAAAAAACAATCAAAAGAAGGTTTAAGGGAGGAAAAATGTTTTATGAAATTTGTTTGGGTTTTTTTTTTTTAATGCTTCCCTGGGTATTGTCCCTCCATCTGCCAGGAGTTAGAAATCTAGTTACATCAGCACTACATGAGGCATTTAAAAGTTCTTTCTTGTTTCTTTTCTTTTATAAACCACACTAATATCATAACATCCCCCAAAAGATTAGTCCTATGTTCTTTGTAACCCTGAAGCATTTAAGCAAGTGAAATGCAAGGCACAGATGACATCACAAAGTTTTCATACTGGTGGCTACAGGAAAGTTTGCTTTTTGTAGCTTTTTCCTTCTCTCATTTTGTATTACTGCCTGCATTAAATCTAGTCATTTAAGGACAGTTTTACACAGTTCAAATTCTGGGGGAACAATAAACAATCACAAGTTGACGATCTATTGCCATGTTTGCTATTTGCATTTATGGTGGAGGGAGTACAGCAAGCCACTCTGCAATTAGCAAATGTGTAATTTTCATGGCCTTGTCAACTCATCCTCTGAATGCAGGAAGCTTCAACCCCAAGGGGTCTTAGAGAAGGACACTTATTTTGATTGACGTAAATTAGACATAGAGCAATTATTATATGGAGTATTTAATATTTATCACTTAGCCAGTCTTTGACTGCTTAAAGATTTAAAGAATGCTGAATAGAACTGTACGCCACCATCTAATTCTATCTTCATCCCAAAACTGGAAGGAATATTGATTATTGTAATTTTTTTTAATCCCAACATTTTAAAAAAATCTAGTACAGTTATGCAAGTTCTCTTCATATTTTCCTTAAAGTAGTATACATTTTTTAAAAATAAGGATAGCATAAGTAAAATATTTAGAGTAAAACCAGGGTTTTTTTAAAGAATATAACATTAAAAAAATATATCAACAGGAAACATAGAGCACGTAGATCATTTTTCTTCTGATCTCAGACTGAATGTATCAAATATGGACATTCAAAGAAGCACTGAATTCAACAGCTAAATATTGTAAACAATAAGAATAAATTATTTTTAAAATACAATTTTACTTAAGAATTTTGATTACAATAGTAAAAGCTAATATAGATAAAATAGAGAAAAGTCAGAAAAAAAGAAATGTGCAGGGAAAAAGAAAGAGATAAATGAAGAAAAGGGAAAGAAATATATAAAGTAGCAATTTCCAACCTTCATTAAACAATATAAATAAATTTAAAAAGTCTTCAACTCCTCTAATCTGACAAATTGTTCATCCCATACTGCATCCCTTATCTATAAACAAATCCATAAAACTTTTTTTTCCAATCCTAGCATCAGCAAAAAGTCCATAATACTTGCAGAACTTTGCAAAAAAGTATTATTTTAACCTTGATCAAATAAATTATTTTTATATTCCTTCCTTTTACTTCTAACAGACTTGATCTTTAATCCAGTAAAATATTATTCTATAATTTGATTTCTCTTCAATTCTTATTTATTCCATCACATAGATTTCTTCAAGGCTTTAACAAGCCTCTTTTGTACATCCAATAAAAAAACATTTGCAGGTCATTCTTTTCGTTTTGTCATTTGTCTTTCTCTTTTCATTATTAAAACTTCAGCCAGTTTCTCTTGTATATCCAGTAGAGTGTCCTTTTCCAAATCAGTCTCTTGGCCTGTCATTTCTAGTTCCACTTTTGGTATTTTGTCCTGTCAGATAAAATTTACTGCAATGTGGTCATTCCTACATTGTTTTGGACATAAAAACAGACATTATTGTTGACAGTGTTGATATTATAGTTACTAATCTATGGCTATTTTTCAAAGATCTCCTTTAATATTTTCAATGTCATAACATTGTGTCATTTTATAAGTCTCAGTATTAATTGGCATCAAGAGTAACAATGTAATTATTTTTTCCTCCTGCTTTGAATCTTTAGTCCTCTCTAGTGTCCAGCTTCTAAAATAATATAATAATTTACCTTTATTCTGACTTACAATGTCAGGATAACCAAAATAAGTCTGTTTCCCATGAAGCTATTGTCATTTTTATAATTAATTATAAAATCTTGTAGTAAATGTCAATATTCCAAATTTAACTATTTAAATTTGTCCATTTATCAAAGTTATACATTTAAAACTTTCTTAGATTAAAATTTCATTTAGTATTTGCTGTTTATTTTGCTGAATTCTTTAAGTTTTTAAGTTTTTAATTAACTTGTCTTTTGTTCAGAATTGAAGACAAACTCACATAGTTATTTTTCCAACTTGGCATTCCAAAGGTCTATAATATCTTTAAGATTTTACTAGGAAATTTCCAAAAGTGATTAAAAAGTGAAGTTTGTGAACTTAGTGTCTTTTAAAGGCTCCACCACGGTTGTGAGCAAGATGGCTGGTCCTGTCATCTCCCACCGCTCAAACCCACAGAAAACTACTATCCTATAATTTGGTTGTCAACACCACTAAGACCAAGGAACGTATAGTAGATCATAGGAGGAATAGATCAGACATTCAGCACCTAATCATCAGCAGAGACCATGTGGAACAGGTGGCCAGCTTTAGGTTTCTGGGTGTTACCATAAAGGAGTACCTGACCTGGAGTGCTCATGTTATAGCATTGGTTAAAAAGGGCCATCAGAGATTATATTTCTTGAGACTTCTCAGGAAACAACAACTGAAATGAAAAACTGCTGGTGACCTACCACTGCTCCATAGAGAGCATTCTAACCTACTGCATTTGTGTGTGGTTTGCCAACTGCACAGTAGCAGACAGGAAAGCACTCCAGAGGGTCATTACCATCACCCAGAGGATTATTGATTGCCCTCTCTTCCCCCCCCCCAACAAACTGCACAGTTCTCGCTGTCTTAGGAAAGCTCAAAATATTCTTAAAGACTCATCTCATCCCAGACATTCTTTTTTTGAACTATTACCATCTGGCAGACGTTACAGGAAAATAAAAACAAAGACAAATTGGCTGAACAATATTTTTTATCCTAGAGCTGTAACCATATGAAATACTACTGTATAGTGCAACATTGAAGTGCAATATTAGGGGCAGCGCAAAGGTGAATAGAATGTGAAGGATGTTTGTATATAATGTATATTCTTACTTGTGTGTAGTGTATACTGTGGACAGCACTTATTTTTGTTATGAGATTCACAATGACAATAAAGATATTCTATTCTGTTCTGTTCTGTTCTCCTTGTGATGAGCAGTTTTCTGGAACACATATGGGTGATCTACCATCCTCTCTTTCTGGGAAGGATTCAAATAACTGGTTTATTTACTGGTTACTTGGTCTTTGCTGGGACATCTTTGGTTTGCCATACCTCCTCCAGAACCTTTTTGGAAATAAGAATGTGTTAAATATGAGAAACACTAGGAAAAATCTGCTGGTTCATCATGTATTCCCCATAAAGCAGTATTTTCCCACTGATCAATAGGTCATGAAAAAGCTACTTTAATTATTGGAGGAAATATAATCCACTCAGACCAGTATCAATTGAAAAATACCTCTTGGGTGAATAAGCCCTTTTTCTGCAGCTAATAATGTTTATCAATATACTTAATTCTATGAATAAATTCTTTGCCACATGAGGCACACATTCTTTTATTTATAACCTGCATTTCATTTGAATTCAAAATGGCATTCATAGTTCTCCTTCCTGAAACTTTGTGATGTCAATTGGACTTAGAGAAAGAGACCAACTGATCCAAAAGATGGTAGACACCAATCTCTTTCAAGAATTGATTTCTTTTTGATTACAACAGACTTATACAACAGGGTGAAGAATGTAAAACAGACTTATACAACAGGGTGAAGAATGTAAAAATTTTTCCTAGGACATTGTCTGACCATAGTCCAGTATGGATGGAACTGTTTGCTGAGAAAGAAGACAGGAGATCCTGGAGGGTGAATGAGAATTTATTCAAACAAGAAAAAAATGTTCATAAATTAAAGGAATGTTTAAAGGAATATTTTGCTTTAAATATGAATAAGGGAACATCAATGTCAATGGTGTGGGATGCAAGTAAAGCTTTTATGCGTGGTATCTTGATAAAAATGAATAACTTGCATAGACAGAAACAGACTCAGAAACGTAAAGATTTAGAAGAGGAGATTAAATTAAAAGAGAAACTTTTAATTTCAAATCCTTTAGATGAAAAGGTGAAAGGAGCTTTAAAATTGTTAAAAACACAATTTAACATGTTGATGGCTGATCAAGCTGCAACCAATTTATTATTTATGAAACAAAATATATTTTGTAATGCTAATAAACCAGGGAGATGGCTGGCTTATCAGTTAAGAAAGAAACAGAAACAGAGGAATATAGATAAAATAAATTATAATGGTAAATTGGTTTATCAGAAAGAATTGATTAAGAAATCCTTTTTAGAATACTATCAAAAATTATATAAGAGTGCCAATATTCAAACTACAGATATAAACAATTATTTAGGTAAAGTTAACTTTCCTAAATTAACAGAAGATCAGGAAAAAGAGATTAATGGCTTAATTACTAAAGAAGAAATTGTTACAGCTATTAAACAATTGAAATTGGGCAAAGCGCCGGGTACGGATGGGTTGACATCTATTTATTACAAAACTTTAGTAGAAGAGATGACTCAACCATTGTGTGAATTGTTTAATAACTTATTACAGGGTTTAGAGATCCCTCCATCTTGGCGTAATGCATTTATATCATTGATTCCAAAAGATAATCAAGATCTTACATTGCCTAAAAATTACAGGCCTATATCTCTTTTAAACGTGGATTATAAAATCTTTGCAAAAATTTTAGCTAATAGGTTTATGGGGATCTTGCAGCAGTTTATACATAAGGATCAATCGGGTTTTATAACTGGAAGGTATATGAAAAATAATGTTAGACAAATTATTAACTTATTAGAGTATCTAGAAAAGAATAACCAAGTCTCTGCAGGCCTGATATTTTTGGATGCTGAAAAAGCCTTTGACCAAGTGAATTGGCAGTTTATGTTATGTTTAATTAAGGAGATGAATTTTGGACAAAATATATTACAAGTATTATCTAATATATATCAAAAACAGACTGCTCAACTTATTGTAAATGGGGGTTTGTCAGAGGCTTTTGTAATAGAAAAAGGAACAAGACAGGGATGCCCGTTATCTCCGTTATTGTTTGTTTTAACATTGGAAATTTTGTTGATTAAAATTCGGGAGTCTCAAGAAATAAAAGGAATAGAAATTAATAAAAAAGAATATAAATTAAGAGCCTTTGCAGATGACTTGGTTGTTACTCTGTCTCAACCTACCTGTTCGGTGGTAAAATTATTACAATTGATTCAACAATATGGATGTGTTTCTGGTTTTAAAATTAATAATAATAAGACCAAAATATTAGCTAAAAATATGACTAATGGTGATAAACAGGTTTTAGTTAACTTAACAGATTTTGAAATTGTTGATAAGGTAAAATATTTGGGGGTCACATTATCTGCTTCTAATGCAAAACTGTATAAAAATAATTATGAAAAGCTGTGGATGGAGGTACAGAAGGATTTAAAAAATTGGAACAATCTACAGTTATCTCTTATGGGTAGAATTGCAGTTATCAAAATGAATGTCCTGCCAAAGTTTATTTTTTTTGTTTCAAATGTTACCTATTTTAAAGAATGAACGTAATTTAGATGAATGGCAAAAAGGTATTAATAAATTTGTTTGGGCAGGGAAAAAACCAAGGGTGAAACTTAAAATAATGCAAGATTTTCGTGAGAGAGGAGGACTCAAGGTACCAAATATGAAATTGTATTATGATGCTGTAGTATTAACATTGATCAGCGACTGGGTGAATTTAACAAATATAGAAATACTTCATTTGGAAGGTTGGGACTTACTTTTTGGATGGCATGCCTATTTAATATTTAATAAAAAAGTGGATTGGGTTTTTAAGTCTCATATTATAAGAATCTCTTTGCTTAGAGTGTGGAGAAAGTATTATAAAAGTGACTTCAAAATACCATTATGGGCTATACCTCGGCATGCCATAGAAGGCATAAGGAAAGGGGTTAATATGGATATGGTCTCTTATGCACAGTTACTTAGATGGGATGGCCAAGATTGGCAGTTAAAATCTTTGGAAGAATTAACGCATGAAAATTTAACTTATTCATGGTTCCAATACAGACAAATAGTGGACAGATGGAAGATGGATTGTAAAATGGGCTGGCTTAGAGAAGATGAAGCTCTTTTAAAACAAGTAAGAGATCAAAGGCCAACCCATATTAAGAGAGTTTATGGGGTTTTAGTGGAATTGGACTCAGAACCTGAATTAGTTAAAGATTGTATGATTAAATGGGCACAGAATATTGGTGAAACGATTTCAATGGATACCTGGGAACTTATTTGGATAAGAAATGTTAAATTCACACAAGCGCAAAATTTAAGAGAGAATTTTTATAAGATGTTTTATAGATGGCACCTTGATCCAAAGAAAATGTCCATTATGTACCCTAATCTGCAGCCGAAATGCTGGAGATGTGGACATTTGGATGCTACTTATTATCATACTTGGTGGACGTGTAAGCATATAAAAGCTTTTTGGATTAAGATATGGTGGAATATCCAAAGAATTTTTAAACGGAGGGTAAAATTTACTCCGCAATTATTTTTACTAGGTATTGTTACTGATTGTGATGCTAAGGAGGTTATATTGATGTTAAATTTGATTACAGCCGCTAGGCTGTTAATAGGGCAATATTGGAAGAAGGAATCCTTGCCTACTTTGCAAGAGTGGTTTCACAAAGTTTCGTATCTGGCAGAAATGGCAAAGATTTCGGCTTTTTTAAAGGAGCAATCTCAAGAGAAATTCTTTGCAGTATGGGAAAAATGGATAAATTTCATACAATATAATTTGGATATGGAAAAATACCATTTAGCTTTTTTATAATTTGTAATGATTGTTTTTTCCTTCTTTCTTTCTTCCTTTTTTCTTTACGTATTATTATTTATATATATTTTTTTATATATATGTTCTATTTTTCGTTTACTTTTTTCTTTTTTCTTTCTCTCTCTCTTTTCTTTTCCCTTTTTTTTTCTTTCTTTTTTAGTATATATTATTCATTTTAAAGTTTATGTTATGCATATTATTATTACATATATTATTATATATATTATTATTATGACCTTTATTATTTTTATTAATTACTTTATAAATTGTAAACGTTATTTTTTAAAATTTGTTAAATAATCCTATATTCAGTTCTGGGAAGTCGGGGGGGGGGAGGGTGGGGTGGTTTGGGAGGAGAAATTTTTGAAAAATTTCAATAAAAAAAAATATATATATATATATATATATTATAGTCTCCTAAATTAATAATAAAGTTGTCATTATTTGAAGCAAAATTTGGTTTGCATTTAACAGGATAACAAATATTCCCTTGGTATGTATGAAGTGCATTCTCTCCTACAAATGTAAATGAATCTACCATGGGTTTGTACTGAAGCTGAAATGGGGAAAATGTAAAAACAGACTTTAAGGTAGAACAGATGGCACAACTAAATGCAATGCATATCTTTCTCTAGTGAGATATTCTCACATAAAATATATTTGTGCATGAAAGATGCATCCAAAATAGTGTATATATTTCTGAAAGCTCCATACAAAAGGAAAACATTTATGGAACAAAAACATATGCTTTAGAAAAAAAACTGCCACAGGAAAGTGTACATAAAAAAGATAGAGCAGAAATTTGTGTTAAAGAAATAGGTTTTTTTGAGGAAATTGCTAAAACAAGGGTGCATTTATTAAGCTCCAAAATATTTTCTCATTAGGAAAAAAGCTGTGAACAAAATTGGATTAGATATTGTGCTACAAACATACTGTAACAGTAAAATAAACTGGATTTTAAGAAACGTATACTTCTCTAGCTTAAAAAAAAAGCCTGAGATTGTAGTAAATATGTCCATCAGTAAGACCTATATAGTGAAACCAAGACTTTACCTGTTAAATTTCCAGAGCAAAACTGAACATATATACTTCCTGTCTGAAGCTAACTGAATACTGTGATCATTTTAATATCCTTCCTTCCTTCCTCCCTCCCTCCCTCCTCCTTTAGAGAGAGTTGTAAAAGCACTATGAAGTCTAAGTGCTATTGCTATTTCCTGCTAGGCTTTTTTATACCTTTTTGTTGTCATTTCTGCCCATAGCTGCTTAGCTCTAAAAAATTCAGTATAGTGAGTCTCAGGTAATTTTAAAAGCATTTTTTCTGTACACCTTCTAAACACCAACCTGCATATTCCTAATTGTATGATCAAATATTATACAAAGCTGGTCCAGTATCTGATTTTTTAAATATAAAGCACATTGCTTTATATTTAAATATAAAGCACATTGCTGTGCTTCAATGATTAGGTGGTCTAGACATTGGTATTTGAATATAGATATTTTTAACATTTATATTTTATTGGATTCTCCTAGTCTAGTTGAAATGTTAATATATATTATTAGTCCATTTATGATATGCCATATACTAAATAAATATTATGCAAAGACTTTAAAAATGAAATATTTGAGGGCATTTTGCCCTACTTAAAATCTTGTTTCAATAAATATGTTATGTACTTTAATATAAAATATCAATATATGCTGCTGAAAAAATATAGTAAAGACAATTGATAAGTCAGGCTGTTAAATGTGAGAGGTTTTCTCCTCATGTAGAAAGATGTCAGAGTCCCACAGTACACCCATCCCCCAAAACCAACTGATCTGACTCCCTCAATAATGGTGGGAGGCGACGGCGATGGCGGCTAGCTTTTAGCCGTCCAGCTGGGGAAGTGTCAGAGCCGCGGAGCGCAGCGCGCATCAGCTGGCCCGCGGCTCGGAAATCCCTTCCCGGGCAAAGGGAAGGGACAGAGAACGCAAGAGTAGAGGTAGAACCCCTGAACCCCCTCTGGATTTATTTCTAGAGGGGGTGAAAGGAGTGTTCCCTCGGAGCTCTTGCTGATCTCCGCCTCCCAGCTGTTTTTGCTTCCTAGGAAGCAAAAGAAACCGCCGCTTCTATCTCCGTGTTTACAGCATTTTGGTGAGTAATTTTTAAACGGACGGAGCAGTTTAAAGGATTTTTTGTTATATTTTAGGTGTTTATTTTTTTATCTTTTGATTTTTACTATTTTTCCTCCTTTTTTTTGTTATACTAGTGAAAGGATTTAAGATGGCGTTTTGAAACTGTCGGAGTTTTTTTTCCTTTCTCTTTTGTTTTACTTTCCCTTTCTAAGGACTGTTTTTTGCTTCTGCTTTTGCTTTTGGTTTAGAATTTTTTCTTTTGAACTGTTTGCTCTTTTACTACTTATTCTTTGGATTTACTCTGGACTTTTAATGACTATAGTTTGTCTCTTTTTAAAAATTTTTTTTTTTTCTTTCCTCCTCCCTTTTTGGCTGGAGGGGAAAGGGAAGTGACAATTGTGCTTTTTAAAATGGCTTCAAAGAGGCAGCAGCCTTCCTCAGCACCTAAGGTTATTTCTTCTCCTATAACTTCCACTGCACAGCTACAACAACAATCTAAACATGTACCACCGGCTCAGCCACCACCCTCCCCTCCTCTACCTGGACTTTCAGTACAAGAGGTTAGAGGCATAATGGGAGAGATTGTAGTTCAAATGAGAGAGGAAATGAATCAATTTGTTTCACAGATTAAATCAGAAATTAAATCTGATCTCAAAGAAGAGATAACGGGGATAAAGTCTAAATTGCAAGAAAATAATAATGAACTACGACAAGATATATTGGCAGCTGTTTCAGGTTTGGCTACTGTGGTGGTTAAGCTCGACGCAAGGCTTGAGGAAGTGGAAGACAAAGTTGACTCTTTGGATGACAAAATTCAAGACGTGGAAAGGAAGGTGGACTCCTCACAAGAAGATATTTTGATGTTTCAGTATAGACAGATGGAGTATGCCCTGAGGATTAGAGGCCTCAAGGAAGATATCAATCAAGATTTGGTGGAGGTGGTCCTTACTGATCTGGCGCTGGCCTTGGATATGGATAAAGGAGAATTACAGAGAGAAGTGGAAAAAATTTATAGACTCAACTCCTGGATTGCTAAGCAGAAGAATTTGCCTAGAGATGTGGTGATTTACTTTACAAAGAAGTCCCTGCGGAATGAGATTATACAAGCCTTTTACAACAAAAGATTTCAGATTGCCGCCCAAGATGTCATCATTCTAAAGGAAATCCCATCCAAAATTTTAAGAAGTAGAAAAGACTTTGCTTTTTTAACCAATGAGCTTAAAGCTAGATCGATGCCATTTAGATGGGAAATTCCGATGGGTATTGTTTTGAGCCATGCTGGGACACGCTACAGATTGAACACAGTTGATAAAGCTAGAGATTTTTATACTTCGGTCCTGGGTGCAGGCTCAACTTCATCTGGTCAGAAATCTTTGAGTGGTAAGGAAGCTGAGCAGCAATCTGAGGCATTAGATTTGGTTTCCGCAGGGATGATAGAAGCGGCAAAGCAACGCCAGACGGAGGCTAAAGAGCAGAGGATGACTCGTGCAGCCTATAAGCGTAAAGAGAAGGAGCAACGTAAAAAAGAGCCCAAAGAGAGTTCTCCTGGAAGTGCTTCACCGCCGGTGGGAGGAGCAAGACCCAAGAGTTATGCAACACACGCAGCTCTGTCAGATTTTGATGGTGTCTTCTCCAGGCTGCGTGCCAAGGGAGATGGCAAAGTTTTTGACCTGGAATGTTAATGGATTGAATTCTCCTCAGAAACGGAAAAAAATCTTTTATTATTTGAAGCAACATACCAATGATGTTATTTGTCTACAGGAAACTCATATTTTACTTAAAGACCAGAAATATTTAGTTAATGCTCGTTTGGGATCTCATTTTATATCTCCTGCTCCTGGGAAGAAAGGGGGAGTTGTTATATATGTTAAACAAAACCTACCAGCTTGTCTGGTAGAATCAGATCCCCAGGGGAGATATGTGATGATTGAACTTGGTATATATGGTAAGAAAGTACTTATAGTTGGACTTTACGCTCCAAATCAACAACAGGAACAATTTTATAAACAGTTACATCAAAAAATAACTTTGCTTGATTATAGATCAGTGGTATTAATGGGTGATTGGAATGGTGTCTTAGATACACTAAGGGATAAGAAAGGTTCCTCTCCTTTTCTTAAACAAGCAAGGCTACCTAAAGCCTTTTTTGACATGAAAGAAGACTGGGAATTAAGGGATTATTGGCGGGAACGTAATCAAGAGGAGAGAGACTTTACTTTTTTTTCTGATAGACACCAATCTTTTTCAAGAATTGACTTTTTCTTGATTACCACGGACTTGTATAATAAAGTAAAGAATGTAAAGATTTTTCCTAGATCACTGACGGATCATAGTCCAGTTTGGATGGAGCTGATTCAAGAGAAAGAGGAAAGAAGATCTTGGAGAGTTAATGAAAATTTGTTTAGACAAGAAAAGAATGTTCAAAAACTAAAGGAGTGTTTAAAGGACTATTTTGCTTTGAATATGTATAAGGGGACTTCAATGTCAATGGTATGGGATGCAGGTAAAGCATTTATGCGCGGTGTTTTGATAAAAATGAATAATTTTTATAAGCGAAATCAGATTCAGAAACGTAGAGAACTTGAAGATGAAATTAAATTAAAAGAAAGGGCTTTGATTTTAAATCCTTCTGATGAGAGTATTAAAGAATCTGTAAAGTTATTAAGGTCACAATTTAATATGTTGATAGCAGATCAAGCTGCAACCAACTTATTATTTATGAAACAAAATACATTTTGTAATGCCAATAAGCCTGGGAGATGGTTGGCTTATCAATTAAGAAAGAAACAGAGACAAAGAATAATAGAGAAAATAAACTATAAGGGTAAATTAGTTTCTCAGAAGGAATTGATTAAAAAATCTTTTTTGGATTATTATCAAAACCTATATAAATCTACTAATATACAAATGCTAGATATAAATAAATATTTAGCTGAGGCAAGTTTTCCTAAACTGACTGAGGATCAGAAATATGAAATTAATGGTTTAATTACTAAGGAGGAAATTACCTCAGCAATTCAACAATTGAAATTAGGGAAAGCACCGGGTACGGATGGGTTAACAGCTGTTTATTACAAAGTTCTAATAGAGGAGATGATCCAACCATTACATGATCTTTTTAATGGTATTTTACAGGGTTTAGAGATTCCTCCTTCATGGCGTAGTGCTTTTATATCATTGATTCCAAAGGAGGATCAAGATCTTACCCTACCAAAAAATTACAGGCCTATATCTCTTTTAAATGTGGATTATAAGATATTTGTAAAAATTTTGGTAAATAGGCTTATGAGGGTGGTGCATCATCTTGTGCATAAAGATCAATCAGGATTTATAACAGGAAGGTATATGAAAAATAATGTCAGACAAATTATTAATTTACTAGAATATTTAGACAAGAACAACCAAGTTCCTGCAGGGCTCATATTTTTAGATGCTGAAAAAGCATTTGATCAATTGAATTGGCATTTTATGTTAAGAGTAATGGAAGAAATGAATTTTGGTGAAAAGATATTACAAGCCCTTACGGTAATATATCAAAAACAAACGGCACAACTTATTGTTAATGGAGGTTTGTCGGAGGTTTTTACAATAGAGAAAGGTACTAGACAGGGGTGTCCTTTATCGCCATTGTTGTTTGTTTTAACATTGGAAATATTATTGATCAAAATTCGAGAGTCTCAGGAAATTAAAGGAATATATGTTAATAAAAAAGAATATAAGTTGAGAGCTTTTGCGGATGACTTGGTTGTTACTTTGTCGCAACCTGATTATTCTGTAGTAAACTTATTACAGTTGATTCATCATTATGGTTTGGTCTCGGGTTTTAAGATTAACGTAAATAAGACTAAAATTTTACCTAAAAATATGTCGAGTCAGGAGAAGCAGATTTTGGTCAACTTGACGGGTTTTGAGATTGTTAATAAGGTAAAATATTTGGGGGTGATGCTGTCTGTTTCTAATGCAAAATTATTTAAAAATAATTATGAAAGGTTGTGGGTCAGGGTACAGAAGGACTTGAAGAATTGGGAAAAGTTGCAATTATCCCTCATGGGAAGAATTGCAGTGATAAAAATGAATATTCTACCCAAGTTTCTTTTTTTGTTTCAAATGTTACCAATTTTGAAAAATGAGATTAATTTAAATGAGTGGCAGAAGGGTCTCAACAAATTTATTTGGGCAGGGAAAAAACCAAGGGTTAAGTTTAAAATTATGCAAGACTTCCGTGAGAGGGGTGGACTTAAGGTACCAAATTTGAAATTATATTATGATGCGGTGGTTTTAACATTAATTAGTGATTGGGTAAATTTGACAAATTCTGAGATACTTTACTTAGAGGGATGGGATTTACTTTATGGGTGGCATGCCTATTTAATATTTAATAAAAAAATAGATTGGGCTTTTAAATCTCATATTTTAAGAATTTCTTTACTTAGGATTTGGAGAAAATATTATAAAAGTGATTTTAAAGTACCATTATGGGCTATACCTTGGCATGCGATAGAAGGAATAAAAAGAGGGGTTAAAATGGATATGGTGTCTTATAGACAGTTACTTAAATGGGATGGACAAAACTGGCAATTAAAATCACGGGAAGAGTTAGCACAAGAAAATTTTACTTATTCTTGGTTCCAATATAGGCAATTATTAGATAGATGGAAGATGGATTGTAAGGTGGGTTTTCTTAGAGAAGATGAAAACCTTATTAAGCAACTGAAGGATCAAAGACAAACCCACATTAAGAGAATTTATGGGGTTTTAGTTGAATTGGACTCAGAAACGGAACTAATTAAAGATTGTATGATTAGATGGGCGCAGAATTTTGGTGAGCCAGTTTCATTGGACACCTGGGAAACTATTTGGGTGAGAAATGTCAAATTTACTCAAGCACAGAACTTAAGGGAGAATTTTTATAAAATGTTTTATAGATGGCACCTTGATCCACAAAAAATGTCTTATATGTATCCTGACGTGCAACCCAAATGTTGGAGATGTGGTTATAAGGAGGCTTCTTATTATCATATTTGGTGGTCATGCAGAGAGATAAAAGCATTTTGGATTAAAATATGGTGGAATATCCAGAGAATTTTTAGAAGGAGGGTAAAATTTACTCCGCAATTATTTTTGTTAGGTATTGTTACAGATTGTGATACAAAGGAGGTTGTATTGATGTTAAACTTGATCACAGCCGCTAGGCTGTTAGTAGGACAATACTGGAAGAAGGAATCTTTGCCTACATTGCAGGAATGGTTTCTTAAAGTAGCTTATCTGGCAGAAATGGCAAAGATTTCGGCTTTCTTAAAGCAACAAACGCAAGAGAAGTTTTTTGCTGTTTGGGATAAATGGATAAAATTTATACAATTTAGATTGGGTATACAAAAATATTATATAGTTTTTTCATAAGTTTTATTTTCATATATATTATAGATAATTTTTTTATATATATAAATATAAAGTTTTTAATTTAATTTTTATTTTTATTTTTTAAGCCTATATTCTGCTCTGGGAAGCTCAGGGGGGGGGGAAGGGAGGGTTTTTTTTTTTGTTTTTTTTTGGGAGGGCTGGGGGATGGGGTTTTTTTTTTATTTATTTAATATATGTATTGTTTAGTTTTATTTTTCTGTATATGTTGCCTCTTGTTTTGTATTATTTTTCCTTTTTTGTAAAATTTATAAAACTTTCAATAAAAAAAAAAAAATAATAATAATGGTGGATAAAGAGAATGGATGAATTGTTTCTCCACAGTGGTGACAGGAGTGATAATGCTAATGATTTTATTTTCATGCCATCCTTTATCTTGTAGGAGCCCATGGCTAGAACAGTATCACTGACTATAAGGATAAAGGATCTCTCACAGAGACCCTCTAAATCTCTTCTTGTCTATGCTTAGAGAGAGTTTAAATAGCACTACAATGAGTTAACTATTGACTACTGTCAGAGTTTCTCAAGTGCCAATGAAAAGGTCAGCCTTTTCATTTGTGCTTGTTTTATGTGATGTGATGAATAAAAAGTGAGTCAAGTCCCCTTCAAATAGAGGTCAACTCCTAGTGAATACACAGGCACATCCATATGGAAGTAGTTTGTCATTGCCTCTTCCAAGAACCTTTTTCAACCTCCCAGTCAAGCCTACAACTCTTATATTCCCAACTGGTTTTTGATTCAAGTGTTGACCTTGACAAGTTGGCCAGATAATGCTCCCTCTTAAGGCAAATACCAAATAACAAGTTTGATTTGTTTTCTACAGGTTCTCAGACATCATTTTGGCACTTATCTCACTGTTTTTTTCTCCTTACCCACTCTTTTTAATGTAATGTAATGTAATGTAATATAATGAAATGTAATAGGACTTCTTCATATTTGGCCAGTTAATTCTCCCCAGAAAAGGAATCAGCAATAGTCCATTTAAAAATTGCCCTGTGCTTAGCTCCAAGTGGCCTACAGATTTTTATTTGGGTACTAGTATTATAGTCATTCTGAAATTATAACAGAATAACAGAGTTTAAA
This sequence comes from Crotalus tigris, assembly GCF_016545835.1. Taxonomy (NCBI): domain Eukaryota; kingdom Metazoa; phylum Chordata; class Lepidosauria; order Squamata; family Viperidae; genus Crotalus; species Crotalus tigris. Next base: position 477,619 of record NW_024097292.1, read on the forward strand.
GTGACCTTGGAGGTCTTCTAGTCCAACCTCCTGCTCAGGCAGGAAACCCTATACCATTACAGACAAATGATTGTCCAATATCTCCTTAAAAACTTTCAGTGTTGAGCATTCACAACTTCTGGAGGCAGGTTGTTCCACTGATTAATTGTTCTAACTGTCAGGAAGTTTCTCCTTAGTTCTAGGTTGCTTCTCTCCTTGATTAGTTTCCATCCATTGCTTCTTCTCCTGCCTTCAGGTGCTTTAGAAAATAGCTTGACTCCCTCTTCTTTGTGGCAACCCCTGAGATATTGGAACATTGCTATCATGTCCCCCCTCATCCTTCTCTTCATTAAAGTAGACATATCCAATTCCAGCAACCTTTCTTTATTTGTTTTAGCCTCCCCACCCCTAATCATCTTTGTTGCTCTTCTCTGCACTCTTTCTACAGTTTCAACATCTTTTTTACATTGTGGTAACCAAAACTCGGTGGTGATATGGATTATCTAAGAAATTGTGTATTACAGGTTCTTTGGTATTAGTGACATAAAAGATTTTTAAAACAGATTTCTAGCCATGAAAGTCAACAAAAGAACACTAAAAAAAACCCAGCTTGAAAGTAGAATCTCAGAAGCCAGAATTAGGCTTAAATGTATCCATGATTTATGCAGTGATATGTCAGTACAGTCTGTGTGCATGTGTGTGTGAATGCCAAGTATAGTTTGCTTTGTTTTTCCTCAGATATAAAGAAAGTGAATGTATTTCACAGTTGATCCCCAGAGACCATGTCTCAGGCAGTTACAATGTTACCTAATGAGAAAAATTAGGAAATTTGCAGAAGCATAATTTGAACCAATATAGATGCTTCCAACTGGTAACTGTTCTATTTTTAGAGATGTATTGTGGCTATGCCTTTTAGAGCTCTTATAACATCTACTGGAATTCCATTATTGGCAAGCAATTACCAGAGAAAGAACTCAGAGAATGTAAACAGGCAATTGCCATGAATAAGTGAACACGAGAAAAAGGTTAGAGCTCTTCATATAGGGCAAAATGTGAGAAAAGAACGTGCTAGATTTGAAGTAGGAGTGAATATAAATTCTCAATCAGCTTCCCACCCTTTCAGTGAGTGTCAACTATCTGTAATGAATCTACTTGAACATTATAATAAAGATTTACTTCCTAATTAAGTGTGTTCAAATCTTTAAGAAGTCTTCATCTTATTACACTAGTTTGCAAGGAATCTTACAACTGGACTCTTTGAAACACTAATGTAAGGGTTTGGGCTTTAGGTTCAAAACTTGCCACAGGAGCCTCATTTTTGGGGAAAATCATTCCATTTCAATTTTCCCCCAGATAAAATAAGAATGTTTATCTCTTTATCAAATTTATATGACCATCCTTCTAATTAGTGAAATTCTGGATCACAAACAGATAACATCTCAATATGTAATCCAAATCAATTCAAATACTATAAAGAATCTCATTGCCAACAAGTCACATGCACAAATGCCAGAGTTCCATTAACTCTCCTGACCTACTTCCTAAGCCACACCTTTGCTACCTTTCAGAAGGTCAACAGAGCCCCCATACTTCTAGAAGGAGGCTGTTTACAAGGAGGGGCTTTCGCTGGATCCCAGGAGAGCAGCAACTCTTCCATCAGACCAGGCGATTTCTCCAAACTGGCGAATGAAAGGACCAGCCATAGAAATATGGTTCATCCCTAGGCTGCAAACAGCTAAAGTCACACTACCATCTGGCAACTTCAAAGCAGCGTGGATAGGACTGGGTGAGGTTTGCCTCTCTTACATCCTAACTACTTAATTACCTGCATAAGCTGCTAAAGTACTTTCCCCCCTGTGGTGAGGGAAGGGGGATTCTAGCCCTCCCTCCAGAAACAGCAGCTATCAATCACTTGGGAGTTTAAAACGTTGGAAAAATACTGAGATCTTAATTGAAATCCTATTTCCTAAAATTGGTGGATTATAAGATTTGCAACTTTCTGCTCTCTCTATATATATTTCTTCCTTGATTTTTATTCTAATTACTATTGAAGATTTGGGGGTTTTTTCCCCTTAAAATAGAGCGGGGAAAAAAATCCTAAAAAGAGTCAACTAACTCTAAGACGTAACCTGCTATTCTCTAAGAGACTTGTTGATAGCTTTGAAAATAGACAAGATATAAAATAACCTTGAAATACCATCTGCAAAATTCAGCTCAGCTCCCCATTTGGTGGACTTTCTGACTGTTAGTTTCTTTCTCTTGAGTTTAATATATTACAATGGAAGGAGAACAGGAAAGGATTTCTTCTACAGAGGAAGTACAGGAACAAATTCTTTGAATGTTAAAAGCGATGAGCCAAACTCTACGTATGCAAGCTCTGGATATATAAACTCACTATGACTTCAATCAAAGAATTATCTATACAGAATTCTATAGAGAAAGTGAAACAACCAAACGTTATGACAGAAGACTTAGATACTCAACAAATACAGATAATAGAAAACACAAAAAAGAAATTGATAATAGAGAACAAGGAAAGGGTGTTTCTTATAAACCAGAAGGAATTTGAAGATAAACAAGAAAAACAGATGAAAGAGAAGATAAATACTTTGGGACAACTGCATCGAACTGGAAAAATAAAGAGACTACCAGCTAAATCAACTAGTCCTCTTAAGAAAACATCAGCTGTTTTATAGATGGCACCTTGATCCACAAAAGATGTCTCGTATGTATCCAAATGTGCAGCCCAAATGTTGGAGATGTGGTTGTTTGGATGCAACGTATTATCATATTTGGTGGTCATGTAGAAATATAAAGGCTTTTTGGATCAAGATTTTGTGGAATATTCAGAAGATTTTTAACAGAAGGATAAAATTTACACCACAATTTTTTCTGTTAGGTATTATTGACGATTATGATGGTAAAGAGATTATTTTAATGTTGAATTTAATTACAGCAGCAAGGTTGCTGATTGGGCAATACTGGAAGAAGGATTTTTTGCCTACTTTAGAAGAGTGGTTTTTTAAAGTTTCTTATTTATCTGAAATGGCAAAAATTTCGGCTTATCTGAAAGACCAGTCGCAAGAGAGATATATTTTGGTGTGGAAAAGATGGGTGAATTTTATACAGAATAAATATGATATTAGAAAGTACTATTTAGCTTTTGAATAATGTATATTTAAGGGTAAGCTTTTGAATAACTTATGTTTAAGGATGGTAATTTTTGTTTTTATGTGCTGGAGTTAAAGTGTTTAAAATTTTGTTTTTTAGATGTATGTATAATTGTTTGATGTTCATTTAAGTTCTATGTTTTTTGTTGTTTTTAACCCTGTATTCAGCTCTGGGAAGTAGGGGGGAGGGGGTTGGGGGGTTGGGAGGGGGGGAGTATTTTATTGTAAAATTTTATAAACTTTCAATAAAAAAAAAGAAAACATCAACTGGACATTCTTATCAACATCAAACAATAGCCACAACAATACAAGGAGATTTTTTTGATGATTTAAAGGCAAAAATACGAAAAATAACCTGGCAGAGGAAAAAAGCTAGAATAAGATTGAAAAAGATTGGGGTTCTGATCTATATATGAGATCTAAAATAGAATATATCTAAATAGATAGAATATGTATTCTGAACACAAGACATTGTAACGATTTGAGATAAAGAAATATGTTGAAATAAGAATATTATATCATCATTAGATGGGTAAGATAGATGGTAGAAGTTATATATAAGATATGTATTTTAAATATTAGAATGTATGAGCAATTGGGATAAAGGAATTGTGTTTAATTAAAAATTTGGAAAAATTAAACATTAAATGTAATCTGAATGTCTACAAATAATTAAGATTTGAATTTAAGATATTGTTATGAGTTGAGACAAAGGTTAAGTAAAACTTAAAACTATAAGTACTAATAATTAAATTTGTATATGGGTTTGTGGCATAAATGTTGGTGGTTTATTTTTATTTTTTTTTCTCTTTCTGGAAAGGAACAAAGAAAGGAAGTGAAAGGAAGAAAAGAAAAAAAATTATTAGCTCCAAATGTGAGATAGAAGACTTAGAAATTGGGATCATTTAAAACCTGGAAATGATAAAGATTAAACGTTAAACTTAAATATCAATAGCAAATTAAAGTTAACAAAAACTTACTAGGTTATTGTCTAAAAGGTGGAATGTCAAATTAATTAAGATATGTATAGACTGAAGATTATTGATGAATATTAGAAAGGTATTTTTGTTTGATTAATAGAATAAGAACAGTATTGGTTTGAACATGACAGTAGATATCATGGGGGAAAGAGAGGGAATTAGTTTGTTGTAATAATTTGAGATTTGTACTGATGATATTCAAGTGTAACGGAATTACTGTGCTCAGCCGCCACGCTACTTTTCAAATATGTAAATGTAATATTGTAAAATTAATAAAAAACTTGAAACTGGAAAAAAAATAGAAGGAGGCTGTTTGATAAGACAGACACAACGACAGAGAAGGCATACTTCCTAGGACCCACCAGGAACTCCTGGTGCATATTCACATTGCCAGATGTGGAAGAACTCCAGAATACATGTCGCAAACAGTATAATGTTTGTAAAAATAAAGCCACGATATAACTAAAATGATTAAGTAAATAAAATTACTATTGTTAATATGATGAATACATTGTTGAATAAGTACCTCCTCATTTTGTCTAATTCTTTTGTCTAAATTGTTTAGACAATTTAGTATAACTTAGGGTGGCAAAAGTTATGGATATTTGTGGTTGAAGGCTCATTAACTTAATTAAGCTCCTTGCTGAAGCTATGAAGTGGAAAAACATGGAGGAAGACTAACACCATGATCGGATATTGCCTTCATTATATCTGCATTTAATTGTTTAGACAGCAAGATAGTAACTTATGGGCTGCTTTTCACTTCTCTCTTTTTTTTTAACAAAGCAAATGTCAGATGGAGTAATGAGAAATTTTCTAATACTTAATAATAACAGGCAAGAGGATTTCCTCATTCCTAATATCCCTGGTGATTATCCTAAGAATTTTCAGAGGAGCATCTATGTTAGTTGCAGGAAAAACCAAAGAAAATTTTGCAACATATAGAAAGATGGCTCTCTTTTTCCTCCTTAATTTGTAAAACTCATCTCTCCTTTAAAGCCACCAAATATCTGGAAAAGTTAAGAGAGTATTGCATATTTTTAAAATGTGTTTTCAAGACATGAGTAATTAAGGGAGGTTTGGTATAAAGGCAGAGGACATGGGAGAGGGGAGGAAGAGAGGGAGAGGGAGAAAGAGGGAGGGAATTCAACATTGTAAATATACAGGTATTGGAAGAAAAAAAAGATTCACTGGACTACTCTTTATAAACCTTTGAAGATTTATATAACTATTTTCCTTCCAAGATGGAGAGGGAGAGGGAGGGAGGGAGAAAGGGAGGGGAGATAGAGGGAGAGGGGGGGAAGGAGGGAGAGAATTCAACACTGTAAACATTACAAGTATTAGAAGAAAAAAAGATCCACTAGACTACTCTTTATGAACCTTTGAAGATTAACAGTCGATTTATATAACCATTTTCCTTCCAAGAACTGACATTTTTTTTTTAAAAAAAAAAAAAGCATGATTATATGCAGATAGAAATAGATAGTTTTAAGTATCTTGGATTTATTTTTGTCCCAGTATGAAATATGTTAACTGTCCTTATTTCATGAACATGTCGACTGTCCAGGGTTGACTCTTGCGGGGGAAAATATACCCCCTTCTGAGCGGGTTCGCAACTTGGGTGTCCTCCTTGATCCACAGCTGAATTTGGAACATCATTTGACGGCTGTGGCTGGGAGGACCTTTGCACAAGTTCACCTGTTGCACCAGTTGTGACCCTACCTGGACCGGGAGGTTCTCCTTACAGTCACTCGTGCCCTTGTCACCTCACATCTGGACTACTGCAACGCACTCTATATGAGGCTACCCTTGAAAAGTATTCGGAGACTACAGTTGGTCCAGAATGCAGCCGCGCGAGTGATAGTGAGTGCTCCTTGATACACCCATGTTACACCAATCCTCCGTGAGCTGCACTGGTTGCCTATTGGTCTCTGGGTCCAATTCAAGGTGTTTGTCATTACCTTTAAAGCCCTATATGGCTCAGGGCCAGGCTATTTGCGAGACCGCCTACTACCTCATAGTTCCCTACGTCCGGTTAGATCCCACAGGCTGGGCCTCCTTCAGGTCCCATCGGCCAAGCAGTGCCATTTGGCGGGGCCGTGGAGGAGGGCTTTCTCTGTGATGGCGCCCACGTTTTGGAACCAGCTCCCCCCGGAGATTAGGACCGCTCCCACCCTGTTGGTTTTCCGTAAGCTGCTTAAGACCTGGCTTTTCCGGCAGGCCTGGGGTTTATAAAATCTGACCCCTGGATGACTATTCTTGTACTGTTTGTTTTGTTATGTTTTATGTGTTTTTTATTGTTAGCCGCCCAGAGTCCTCCAGGAGTGGGGCGGCTTATAAATTTTAAAAATAAAATAAATAAAAATAAACTTCAATTGGATCATCCAGCCAACAATATTTTTCTATGACCAGCAGCAATAAGTCTCCAGGTTCATTGCTTTGGACCCAATATCCATAGCAAGCCCTGATAACATCAAAATGTGGGCACACGTATCCTACCATCAGGCACGTGGTAAAATTACATAATGATATAGAGGTATATTACATAATGAAATCAGTATACACATTGTATCATTTTCCTGATGGTACTATGAAGTGTGTCATAATTGGTCCCCATGTCCACCCCCCCAAGGATGCTCATACAGTTGCCCTTCTACCCATGCTCCACTCACCCTATGAATTCTGTACATGGTGAAATATTTTCTCTCAGTATAAAGGTACACTGATCTCCTTTTACACATTTATTTAGGTTAACCTGCAGTCTCAACAAGGTCCCACAACATTATTTGATTATTCTGTTACTTTTAGGCTGATCCTTGTAAATACATTTTTGTGTTAAAAGTAATAGTCTGTCAGTATCTTGATTACTTTTTTATGCTGATACACAAATATAGCTGCAAACATTTTACTGGATACTCTATTTTTCAGACTATTTTTCATTATAAAATCATGACCTATCATATTTTCAGATCATAGGTCTGAACCAGGAGGGGGAAAAAATTATTCAGTGTAGCATAACTCCTGATTTTTGGACTCCTTTTGAATTGGCTGAAGGCTTACAGAGATATTATCTGTCTACCTTTTGAAAGCATTCTATTGTGGTCTCACAATATACTTCACAGCTTTTCTTCATCATTAGTTGCCACACTAATCTCTATATAGAAATTATTTTCATCTTGTTTTGGCTCCTCTGCTTCCTTAGCAAACATATTACCTGAGTTAGATTCCAAAGAAGCTTGATGTGGTGTGCTTTTGTTTCTTTCAAGACTCTTTGTTCATATTTCTATTATTATTCTGTTTCACATTTCTAGTTGCTGGATGTACTGCATTTTTCTTCACATACACACAGCATCACAGATCCAGACAGATCTACTGTCTTAGATATCATGTTTTGACTTAGCTTTGTAGATAGGTTCAAAGAATCCTGCATTTTGAAACAATAAATTTCAATTGCAAAGAGAACTGGCACAAATTTCTCAAGCTACATGTTCAATGTATAAAAGCATTCCCTCTAGAAAAGGAGCTGGATGAGCAATTCACTATTTACTCAAAGCCTAGTTTCAGCCAACAAATTTTATAAAATCCATACAACACAGAGAAATAAGTTTCCATAAATGCTTCATCCAAAATATCCCATAATAATAACAATATCAGACTTTTGGGGAGGGAATAAAACCACTTGCTGCATTCAAGAAGAGACAGAAGTGGAATATCCTAGCTGTACTTTCTGAAATAAAGTATGACTGCTTTATTTTATTGCTGTGTGAAAGAGTTAGGAATTTGCTAGCATACATATAATTAGAGTTGCTACTACTGTAGATACATGGTCACCAAAATATGAGTTGGGGGTTGGGCATTTTATGTTTGGTTTGCAAGGGAGAATTAGTTAAGCGAAAGAAGGAGATTTAAGTGGCTGAGCCTTTTTTGGGATTGTATCCAACAAATATGGATTTAACTTGCAAATGTTTATAATTTCATAAACACTGGTTTCAGTGGCAACAAGCACTAGTTTTAATGGTGAGAACACAAATTAACATGTTCTTTCATATTATTCTTTTAAAAATATGAACGTCTTCATCGGGCTAAACTCTTCACTTGGATAAATGTTTAAAAAAGACATTGATAACTGGAGCAAATCTTGAGAAAGGCTACCAAGATGATGAAAGGACTGGAAACCAAGTTCTATAAGGAGCAATTAAAAGACCTAGATATGTTTAGCTTGTGGAAGAGAAGTATTTGAAGGCATGTACCTTGTAGCGGATTCATACTTAGTTTCTCCAGAGAGAAAGACTAGAAACTTCAAAAATATAAATACAGACTAGATATTAGGAAGAACTTATTAAGAATAAGAGCTGTCAAATCACCCACACGGAGTGTTTTCTTCTCCTTCACTGGAGGTTTTTAAACACAGACTGGGTAGTCATCCATTGGGGATGATGTAATATCATGTGGGAATTCTGCAGTATTCAGTGGTTGAACCTGATGGCATTTTAGGTCCCTTCCAACTCTAAGATTCATGCCCTGTGATCTTCATTCTTTCTTCTTAGACTGAAATTCTAAGTTTTGTTTCTCTTCCCTCAACAATAGTCTGTGAATTTTTTTAGCATTTATTAACTTAGTAATATTTAATGACATCAAGAACCCAATTTAAGTATTATAATTTTTATAAAGCTCATATTCAGTAACACAAAATGCATCTATATCCATATTAAATTAAAAAATAAATTGCACAAGGGTGACATGATAGCAGTATTCCAGTATCTGAGGGGAAAGAAGAGGGGGACAACTTATTTTCCAGAGTACCAGAAGGCAAGACAAGATACAATGGATAGAAACTAATCAAGGAGAGAAGCAACCTGGAATTAAGGAGACACTTCCTAACAATGAAGACAATTAACCAGTGGAACTTCAGAAGTTGTGGGTATTTCATCACTGGAGGTTTTTAAGAAAAGATTGGACAGCCACCTGTCTGAAATGGTATAGGGTCTCCTGCTTGAGCAGGAGGTTGGACTAAAAGATCTCCAAGGTCCCTTCCAACTCTATATGATTGATTGATGAAAATTAGAAACAACCTCTTCAGTAGTAACCTGTTCTCTTACTTTTACCTTATGAACAAATTTTTTTTCTTGTGTAATCACATCATTTTCACAATCTATGATCTCATACAACAGTATGTAGATGATGCAGAGTGCATGTAATATTAAAAATATTTTTTAAAATTGCCTCAGGAATCCTTGTTGTTTCATCTTTGTCTGTAAGCCCATGTCTTCCATAGTCTTCCAATGTGATCCCATTCTGTTCATATTATAAAGTATGCAATCCAAATAAAATTAAATAAAATATGAAACAAAATAAACATGGGATCTGAAAAATAAAATCTATAGCCTTTACTTTTGAAAATAAGTTTCCTGCTGATTTTATTTTGTCACTATATGCTACCTAGGCTTTAAGCCACACAGGCCAACACAAGCATACAGAGCAGCTCCATACCACCATCTAGAGAATAGAGGGAATGATGACATAAAACTATAATCTTTTCAAGAGTTAGTTCACAGGGAGAAAAACAACATTTTTCCATTCCATTTCAATAGTCTGTGTTGATTTTGAATTAATCTGTATACTGCTCCCTAACATAAATGTATGCATTTTGAATGAGTGATTCTGATAGATTAATGAGAGACATTTGCTGATGACAGTCTGGATCAGCAGGCACATTTCTGTTCATTGTTTTCAAGAGATTTTGCTGATTTGAGGGGAGGGGGCTTCTCACCTAACCAAAAGTTGCTTGCAATAACCTGAATGGATTTTCTCCTGCCATAATTTTAATTATTTCTCCAATTATCTCTCTCTCAAATTGTACAATACAAATGTCAACTCTATTTTTTTCACAGCAAGTACAAATACTGTTTCACATCAATCCATTCTAAGCACTTACAGAAATGGGTTCTATTTGCTTATTTAAAACTCCGTATGATCTTCAACTGTACTCAGTATTTAGAGAGCAAGATAACTATGACATTCCACAGAAGTAGCCAATATAAGTTTTTTTACAGGCAAACTTAAGCAGATTTTTAGTTACTATAATAGACTAAAATGCCTAATGCCCAAAAAATCAGCGATGCCACATAGATATTGTAATATTGTTTTGCCAAAATATTGGGAATACCTAGACTAAGAAGGAATCAATGAAAGCAACAGAGCACTTAGAAGATGAAATTCAGAAGTTGACATTATTCCAAACTCCAGTGTCCGACAATTTTATTGCCACTTATTTTATTCAACTCACCCACAAACTGTGAATGCATTTGCTAAGTTTAGGTTTACTTCTGCAGCTTTTTTCATTCTTTTCCAGAATAATTTATATTGCTATTATAGGCCACAACTGATCAATTAGACAGTACTTTAGAGAAATGTTCTCTTTAACCACTGCATGCTCTTAGAAGAAGTAGTTGGTATTCTTAAGTAATGGCAATGTTATTATTAATATTAGCAGATTTTAAGAAAAGACAAACTAAAAAGAATCCATGTAGTACAGGTTCAATACCGATATACATTTTGTATTGCTCTCCATATGATATGTAACAATTCTGAACTTTACAAGTCAACTAAAATTGCATATTATGTTAATATACCTACATAACCTAAAAATAATATAAAACACTACCGTTCTGCAGATACTATCCTTGTTGAATTTAAAGAATAGGATGGAGAAAAACCATAAGCTAATATTCACATTAAGTAGGCTTCACAGCCTACTTAATTAATGTGATTTAATGGAACCATTTGTATTCATCAGTACTGTCACTCCACATGCTGTCTATACAACAACTACAACATAATAACAAAGGAAAATATATGGAGCACAAGGTATAAGTAATTCTTATTTGTTCATTCTTCTGCTCCTAATACAAATGCCAAAGAATCTTGTCTTTATTGCTAGACAAAGTGGTCTTGTGTTGCCAAATCCTTGGTGTTATTTTGGACCACCTAGGGTTTCCTGAAGCCCAATAGCCCAGAAAAGTCATTCCAATAGGCCAATTCCTGACTGAAAAATCCCTGGTTTATTTTCCCATTATCCACCAGTCAGAATTTCAGAAAAGATTCCATGCTGCCTTAAATTAACCTGTGTTTAATTTACGGCATGTAATCCCATCTACAGCTTGGCGTTCCTACCCTGCTAATGATGCTATACTATTTAGCCCTACAAATAATTTTGACTCTTTTTTTCTCATCCTTTCCCAGGAAAACTATATGTTATTGCTTATGTTTTCATTCCAATAAATCCTAAACTGCATTTAAATCCATGTTTTATTCTTTGGTTCATTTTTGCCCCCCCCCTCCCCATTGGATAAACATGTCCAGTGGGTGGTGTTTTAGCTGAGATGCCAAACCTCTCTATGAGGATCCTTTCCTCTTGCATTTTCTAGGTGCAACACTTACAGGCAGGTCTTACAAATAATACTAGCCTAATGAGCCATTTAGAATTCAAAACACTATTGGTCAGAGCAAAGGAGGGGTAAACATGAAAGAACATGAAGAGTGTTGCTCTTTTTCCTTCTTCCTTCTCTTTATCATGTACTTTTCCTTTAAGATATCTTATTTTACCTCAGCTATGAGAGCCGCTTCCCTTTCTCTGGGTGTCTACTTTTAATATTTCTTTCCCGCAAAGAGCTGCCTAAAACAAGTTGGGGGACCTTGAAATGTATGGAAATGTATGCAATGGCTAAGCGACAAAACAAAAGAATTTTGACAAATATGTGATTACAGATTAAATGATGAAATTTTGGGGCCAGCACTACGGGAAGGAGTCAGCACTTACGAGGAGGCTGACAAGAGTAGATGGATGAGGAAGGAAAAAGGGCATTTACAGCATTTAATGGACATTTGCCTTCCCTGATATCCACAGACTCTGCTACCATCTGCTGGTTTACAAAAAAGAGCAGAGACTCTCTATCTGTGAGTTGATGTGCATAATTTTCCAGCTGCCTCTCATTATATGAGCAGCCCTCATTCCAGGTCACATCATCTTTTCTCCAGATTTTCTAGGTTTGTCAATTAGCCCCCTTTTTGCACACAGATGCATTTTTGGCAGCATGAATCAGGAAGGACAAAAGAGGTAGACAACAGCAGATTAAATTAACCTTATAATACATCTTTCCTTTCCAAAATGCAGAGTTTGTCATTTTGGTTTTATTGAGTATTGAATCAACATGATTAACTAGCTATGATTCCAAGGGCATGGTTTGAATATAGATGGAGAGGTATTCAATTTGAGGCTTGAGATTAATATAAACCTGTAAATTGACAGAGATGGGAAACATTAACAAAATGGAATTTGCTAAATAAAGGCTTAAGAGTTCAGGCATAAAATAATACCTTGTATGTTTTGGAATATATTAATTGGCTGTGAAGCCACTGCCCACTGATAATTCTCCTAAGGATTTTTTTTTTCATTCATGCACATCTTACTGCTAAGAAAATACCAAAGCCCACCTTACTGCTAAGAGAATACCAAAGACAGCTAACAATAAAAAAGGAATATGCACAGACACACCCAAAAACTCATAAAGACCTTTAAATCACCATTCATCTTGCTTAGAAAACCTTAACTAGGAAGAAACTCTTGACTCATTTCCTAAAAACAGGAAGATTGGGGTCATAGTCACCTTCCAAGGAAATCAATTTCAAAGTTGAGAGGCATACCAGAAAATATGTTGTTCCAGTTGCCCAACAAAAATTAAGGGTGAGTTTAAGGGGGCCTCTCCTACTAAGCTTAATGTCTAGGCAGATACTTGTTAATTAATATTGCATCGCAATGGAGACAACAATCATTGCATCCATTGAATATTACTAACAACCTATAAAATCAATTCATCTAAAAAAAATCAATCAAAGAGGTTGTGAAGATTTGGTTCCCCTCCCCACTATGCCATTCCTGAGACAATCCAGTGGTTCAGAAGAAGTAAATCCTCTGAATTGCAAATAGTTTATGATGTCTCCGACACATAACAATGAGGATCTGTTCCCAAATCAACAGATTTTTTGCACATCCCTAGCAATGAGATTAGGCCTCATTTGAGAACTAGTGCTTCAATCATTATAACAAAATGGCAACTCAATCAGAATTTACATTGTAGAATGGCAGTGGGGTAAGAACCTGGATCATACAATGACTAGCTGTTATCTGAGAGTTTACACAGGAGGAAAAGCAGACTTCCTCCAATTAACAAACAATGCACTTAATTGGATAAATGGCCTAGATATTAATATATACAACACTTTCATTTTTATGAACCAATGTATTTAAAAATGTAATTTGCAACACTATATAATAATAATAAAAATAATAATAATAATAATTGTAATAATGATAATAGTAATGATGATGATGATAATAAAGTTGGAAGGGACCTTGGAGGTCATCTAGTCCAGCCCCCTGCTCAGGCAGGAAACCCTATACCATTTCGGACAAATGGCTGTCGAGTTTCTTCTTAAAAACTTCCAGTATTGGCGCATTCACTGCTTCTGGAGGCAGGTTGTTCCACTGGTTAATTGTTCTAACTGTCAGGAAGTTGCTTCTCTCCTTAATTAGTTTCTATCCATTGCTTCTTGTCCTGCCTTCAGGCGCTTTGAAAAATACCTTGACTCCCTCTTCTTTGTGGCAGCCCCTGAGATATTGGAACACTGCTATCATGTCCCCCCTCGTCCTTCTCTTCTTTAAACTAGACATACCCAATTCCAGCAACCGTTCCTGTTTTAGCCTCCAGTCCCCTAATCATCTTTGTTGCTCTTCTCTGTACTCTTTCTAGAGTCTCAACATCTTTTTTACATCAAGGTGACCAAAACTGGATGCAGTATTCCAAGACATTGTAAAATGGTATTAATACTTCACATGATCTTGATTCTATCCCTCTGTTAATGCAGCCTAGCACTCTGTTGGCTTTTTGAATCTTCTTCTTGAACTTCTTGAATCTTTTATACCTTACAAAATTGACCATGTCTTCATCTTATGTGTACCATACTATTATGTGTTTTTTCCATGCATCTCACCACAATATAAAAAAGATGTTGGGACTCTAGAAAGAGTGTAAAGAAGAGTAACAAAGGTGATTAGGGGACTGGAGGCTAAAGCATATAAAGAACAGCTGCAGGTATTTGGTATGTCTAGTTTAATAAAGAGAGGGACAAGGGGAGACATGATAGCAATGTTCTAATATCTAAGGGGTTGCCACAAAGAAGAGGGAGTCAACCTGTTCTCCAAACCACCTGAAGCCAAGACAAGAAGCAACAGATGGAAACTAATCAAGGAGAGAACCATCCTAGGAAAAAAAAAGAAATTTCTTGGAACAATTAATCTGTGGAACCAGTTGCCTCCAAAGTTGTGGGTGCTCCAACACTGGAAATTTTTAAGAAGAGATTGGACAATCATTTATCTGAAATGGTATAGGATTTCTTGTTTGAGCAGAGGGTTGGACTAGAAGACCTCCAAGATCTCTTTCAACTCTGTTATTCTGTTAACTTTACTGCTGCTGCCCATGTTTTTCATACCATATGCTAAATAAAGTGGGATCCCTTTGTTTCCATCTACAATCATGGTCTAGAGCAAGCCCTTTTCAGAAAAAAAATGATTTGCTTTGTCAGCCATAAATTGTGAGGTTTCTTACAACAGAAAAGCTACCAAGCCCAGTATAATACTGTCAAGATCTAACAATTTGCACCAAGTTTAACTTTGGAAGTTTGCTATCAACAGCTAAGGACAAGGCTCTGGATAACCACTGTTAGAAGAAAATGGACTTCTCTTCAGGAATATCATGCCAACAACTGCCTTCCAATTTCCCAAACTTTTTCTTCCACATTGAACAAGGCTTCTGTTCATCTTTCCCATTCTCAAATGCTACAGATAGAAATTATATATTTATACATTATTCTAGAGTTGTTTTGAGCATCCTCTATTGTTTGTTATGAAATGACAGAAGATGCTGATAGTGGTTTTTCTATTATACATCTCTTTATCACTTTGTAGCTTCCCTGCCTGCTTTACTTCCTGGTCTGAAAAAGTCCCATGGATGTCTCTTTATCATATCCTCTGTTGGAATTAAGTGCATACCACAAAAGTACCATTCCCCTGCTGTTCCATTATGGTATCTCTGCTGAGTAGTCAGATAATTTGTGTTTGCCTCAACTGCTCAAAAGTTTAGGACTGGGAGATGCCTGTCTGACTACCATATCTAAATTACAAAAACCCAAGTTTGCTGCTATCTAGCAATTATCGAGATTTTGCAGCCCTTTCTTTAAGGCTTTGGGGAAGACAGGTGTCCCATTGATTAGAACTTCCTACCCTTACCTATTTGTTCTTGGCACTTTGCCAAGAAGACTGCAAGGCACTGGGAAACACCACACAGTGTAAGTTATATGGCCAGGTATGCACAGTCATGTGCAAATAAAGAGTGAGGGAACATCCTTCAAAGCCATGGTGCTGAATCTTCCAAATAATACACCTACTCTATAGCACTCTTTGAAACCCGACTTCGTTTTACCCAGCTCCACTCATTAGGAAGAGCTTTCAAAAACAGAAATAGAAAAAGGGTTTAAATGATGCAGATGAACAGGAATCTGATGTATTTAAAGGAAACTTCATTTTTGTATCTAGCAGTGAAATCTAAGCTGGAGAAGAATAACCTTTTGCTATCTAATGAGAGATTTTTGCTCATGAGAGAACCATGCCCTCCAGCCATGAGATAACTCTGCCCAATTGACTCTTTATCAGTGTATCAGTAAAATTAAATTTCTCACTTTGTTAAGGGCTACCACATTTTTCTTTAGCTAAAAGAGACCCTGTACTGTATTAATAAGTGAAGATTACTCCTGGCTTTGATTTTCACCTTACTTCTTTATCTTGAAGCCACTCACAATTTTTAAACTCTTGGCACAATAGAATTGCAGGCATAAGCAGCATGATGTTCTTCAAGTATACTGCCAGACATTTTCCCAGAAAGCATACTGGCTGGAGATTATAGCAAATTCAGCCCATCAGACACAGGACTGGAAAAGGATTAATTCTTAAGATGCAACTATTAGCTTTATGTATTGAAGTAGACCTTATGATCTTCTGGTTGTTTACAGCTTTGTAATTCTTATGAACCATTGCTACACAAGCACAGGATCAATTTACACATTATGAGTTTAAAGGTATAGTACTACTTAATGGCAATGCAGGAGTTGGTAACTGAAAAGTAAGGGTGTTTGATCTCTTTGTTTTTGCCAGCAGTTCCTGTAAGGATTGCCTCCAGATATTGTTTATTTATCATACTATGTGCCATTTTGTTCTCTACCCATAGAAAAACATTTAACAGTTATCCCAACTACATAAAAATCTGGTTTCTAACATTCTCCATGCCAAAGCCCTGGAGATGAAAAGCCTTCAGAATGGAAACAGAACCTATCAGGCAATGCCATTCTTGCTCTGCCTTTCTTTTCACATTACTTGTGGGTAACAGAAAGAGCAACAGACAGACTTTTTTGACAACAGCACAGATCTGCTTTGATTGTGCTCAAAGTGAGCCTTAATTCTCGCCTCATCCACCCACTAAAATCCTCTTCGCAACTGATTTCATTTTAGGCAACAAGTGGCCCCCAGCCAGGCTCACAAATGATTTGTGGATAAGTCGTTACTTAGGTTACAAGCCCTTTCACAGGATTTTTGCCTGCCTCTGGCTGTTTAATTCCTTGATTACACAACTCTCAAGTTTTAAAAACATTGGCAGTCTTTTATGATCACATAATGTTCTTAAGAACAACCCCAGACTGAACAGGATAATGAAATATTTAAGTCCACACCTGCTAACACCCTCATATTGACATCTTCAGGGCTCTTTAACAGGATATTGTGCCATGTTGACAATTGTCGTTGAAAGGAAGGAAAGCTTTCAAGTTCATAAAACTCTCAGGAGGAGAAAAGCATGGCTGTGTATTGCTAGGAAGAAACACTTGAACCTAAACATGGGATCTAATGAATTATGGAGAGAATGAACAAATCAAACATTAATATAAATCAAGAAACTGGGGAAAGTCATTATTTCATGTGCTTTGTTGGAATGGCTAGCTGATCCATATTATATGCATCCAAACTTTCTTATTTCTAGTCACTGAAATATTGTTGCCATTATCATTAATTGTCTTTGGATATGTCTTTTGTTTTAATTCCTAGTTTATGTATGTGTGTGTTCAAGTATATTGTCCTGACTTAATGACCTCTGATGTGTAGAATTTCAAATTCCACAGTGTCAACCCAGCATAGTTTTTGATTTGAGAATAAAAATGCAGTATAAAATATAAGGAGTGTCTCTAAACTTATTTATGAAGTAGCAAACATAGCTGCTGTATTTAATTTTTGTATATTTATTACACACATCATTAATATTTATTCCCTTCAAGGAATTCAACAGGGGTTTTATAAGTTCCTTCTCACATCTATTTTTTTCTTAACAACTCAGTGAGATAAATTACACTAAGAAATAAACTCTGACCAATATATTACTTTAATGTGTTAACAATTCAAACTCATTAGAAAAATAACTACTTCTCCAAAATAACAGGTATGAAGGGATATGTGTGTGTGTATGTATGTATGTATGTATATGTGGGGGCATGATGGCTCAGCAGTTAAAGACATTGCACTTGTCAGCTGGAAAGCTGACAGACCCAAGCTCTGTGCAACAGGATGAGCTCCTGTTACTTGTCCGAGCTCCTCCCCCCTTAATAGTTCAAAAGGATATAAATGCAAGTAGATTAATAGATACCACTTTGGTGTAAAAGTAACAGTGTTCTGTGCACCTTTGGCAAATATCCATGCTGGCCACATGACCACAGAAATTGTTTTTGGATGGAAAGTGTCTTCAGACAATGCTGGCTCCCTCTATCAAGAAACAGAGATGAGCATCATGCCCTAGAATCAGACATGGGTGGCAGGGAAACCTTTATTTGACATGAGACATATATAAACCTCTTAAATAAAGCATTCCTATTCAACACCACCAATCAAAATGGCAAAGTGGGCTCAGCTAGCAACTGTGTTTTTTTGGAAATATCTTCTCAGTATAAACAAACGCAGGAGACAAGTGAAGTCCAGCGAAATGGCTATTTCAAAGTGGCAGTGCCAAAGAGGCAAGACATCCTTTCCATCTATATCAGTGGTTCTCAACGTTTGTGTGACGGCGACCCCGTCACATAAATGTTCCGTGCATGCGCGGCACCGTGTGCATGGGGGGCGGCCCCATGCGCGTTGCGCATGCGCAGCGCCGGCCCCATGCACGGCGCACACGCATGGTGCTGTCCCCATGCGCAGTGCACACGCATGGTGGCGCCCCTACACATGGCGTGCACACGCGGCAGCGCCCCCATGCACGCTGCGCGTGTGCAGCGGCGCCCCATGCGCAGTGCCCCATGTGCAGCGCCGCCCCCTGAGGGGAGAAAATGGTGGATCGCCTTCTTTGGTGACCCCCGAAAAATGGTCGATCAACCCCAAATGGGCTCGCGACCCATAGGTTGAGAACCGCTGATCTATATAATCACAACAAAGAGCCATTTTATCAAAGGCTCAGTCAAAACCACCAGTTCTTCAATGTTTGTGACTTCTATCAATGAATGTTCTTCTCAAGGTTTAAAACTCCTGCAAAAGGTGGGAGAAGATCTTCCATGAATTAGTCTATGGATTCTTTTTTAATGGTTAATGTTTAAATTATTTCACTGCAGAAACATATATCCTGCAATTATTCTCCCAATTCTCATTTAATGAGATTTTTTTTTTTGTTCAGATTGAGATTCTGGTTATTCAGAGAGTCTTCAAGTTTAGCAGGAAAAAAAAAGAAGTAGGGGATGAAAACAGCACTTGAAGTAGCAGCAGCATCTCTTACTATAAAATAAGATAAAAAAATACAAAATAAATTTGAAATACATTCTAAACATGCTAAGAATAAGGTAAAAAGCCACTTTTGCAAGAAAGTAAATTTCTGAAAAATTGCAAAGCTGATTGCAGCCCACATTTAGTTCCTATAGATTTGAAGGACTTCAAGATTCTAGTCCCCTCTCTCCCGATCCCTTAAGTAGTAAGGAAAATCCAGGTGGACCCACTTATATCACCTGCCTGCCTGTGCTCATTGGCCTGTGCATCCTTTCATGCATCTGTTTGCCTTTCTCTAGGAACAGTTCAAAAGGATAATTTGTAGGAGTATGTGGTAAAATATTCTTCACCAAGCTATCATCTTTGGCAATATCATTCATTGTCTATATAGTTTAGCACAAGGTGGGCATTCTCAAATTAGTATTGCTAATACTGTTGTTAACCTTTCAATAAGGTTACATGAACAGCAAATCTGGAAAAATTAAAAATACCTAAATATCAAAAACAATAAATAAATATAAAATAGAAATACAAACATGCAATTTACAGCCATCTTATAGTAACCCAAGGACTAGAATCAGCAAAATAGCTACTCCCATACCTCACAAAAATTGCCAATAAAAGTAAAGAATCAAAGAAGAATCCATAAACAATTTAAAAAAAAATAATGCCAGCCTATCGTTTGCTTGGCTAAGGATAAAATGTTGCAGTCCTACTCAAGTCTGGTCCAAAACATCTACTATATCTTAGGCTGAAATAGTATGTTTTTAAACTGCTCTAGGAAGCTGAAATAATACATTTTTAAATTGCTCTAGGGAACTAAAGGGCACTAAAAGCTGGCTTCATAACTGCCAGGTCTTGAAATGTTCTAGCCGTGAAGAAGCTCAGGAAGAATTCACCAGCAAAATTCCTGGTGAAGTTGAATGAGTCACCTGAGGGGAAATTAACTAAGAGAAGTTAGATAAGAGGCGATATTGTGCTACAGAGCACTGAAGTCCAAACCTAAATGTTTATATTGCATTTGGCTTTTAAGGGAGCCACAAGGGGTTCTTTGTTGCCTAGAAATATGGGACATTCAGTAGAGATCCAGGATAATGTAAACAGTGTTGTTCTGGACCCAAATCAAGAGAGGAGAAAATCCATGAGTGATGACCTGCCAAAAGACTATTACAACAACCCAGGCATGAAACAGCCAATGCCTAGTGAATATTCATTAAATAGAAATTATAGTAGAAAAATTATATGTTTCTACTACAAATCTATTATCTACCAAGCCCCTGACAATTGAGACAGGAGCCACTGAACTGTCTTGTAAAGAGAATGGGATGGTTGGTCAGAAAGAGGGTGAAGACAGTCAGGATTTTGCCTATGTTGAACCTGTCATTTGTCCACGCCAAGGTGTCAATTTGGCAGTCCCAGTTGGATTTCCAAATACATTTATCAAGCACAACAGAGGATTGATACACCTTAATATCTTCCATGTAAAATATTGAAAGCCTAGGAGAGAAATCAACTGACCCAGTAAGAAGGACTATGTGTTGTGTTTACGATAAAAAATGGCTACTTAATGTAAGCTCCCTCATTACCCTTGCCATGCTTTAGCGTAATTTAACACAATCCAGATGGAAGCTGACCATAAATTTAAGATGAGTCCCTCAAAAAGAAAGAGTAGATAGTATCCAGAAAAGCAGACAGAATGTATATCCAGGGGGGAAAAAAATCCCACGAACTCCCAGTTTTTTAAAATTGTCAAATTTATGTAAAATCAAATTGGGTGATTTTCCCCATGCATATATTGTGTGCATTTATCATGCATATATTTATATATTCATACCTGTTAGAATTTATACTCCCCCCCCCCAAAAAAAAGCAGAGAAGCAGGACACACACACCCTTTTTATTAACTGAACAAATAGCCACAAAATTAAATTAATTGTCTGTAAAATAGGACATCCCATCTACTAAACTAACTGATCTCCTTCTGAATATAAATTAGTCATTCTCTCTCATACGCAGTCTTAAGCAACTGCATTCTTGTATGCTGACACTACACAACACACACACACACACACACACACACATTTCCCCCTTTTTTAAAAAAAAGGAATTGTGAAGAATCAAAAACAATCAAGAGCAGAATGGAGTGAAAGAATGGAGTACCTCTATTGGGAAAAAAAAGAAGAAGGAGAAAAAGAGACAAGATATAGTTGAGGAAGTGGAAGAGGGCCTTGACAGGACAGGAAGGACAGGGCAAGACAAGGCAGGACAGAACAGGAAAGGAAAAGAAGGCCTCTTTAGATCTTACTAACATAGCAGATTTTTCCACAGCAGCATCTAATCTGACCTTCAAAGGCACCCACAGCTTTATAAAGAGCTCTCCCAAGGCTATTTGCACCTTTTTGTTCATTTCTACTTTCAACATCTGCTTCTGCCTAATATTAGACAAACCCCTTTTACAAAAGTCACAGATAATTATTTCAGGGAGAAAAAAAAACATCATTTTTCTATTAGGCAAGTACAATAAAGAGCTATATAAGAAACTTCTCTAGCTGAATATTCTCTGCTACTCTTTTTTCCTGTGGTAGAATTGAATGTATATTTAAGAATATAAGCACTACAACTGTGCTGTGACCCTTTTCTTTCAAAAACAAGCCACTTATATTCCTGGATTTTGAAAACGATGTTGTTCATTTTTTTTGCTTCAGAGACAATTGTGAAGTAAATATATCTTCAATGCCAAATGAACTGTCAAGCTTTTGTCTAAAAATACTCCAATTTAAGTCATAAAATGAGCTCACTCAAATTGCAATTATCTTTGTTTTTATTTCTTTTTATTTACTTCATATATTAGTGTGAAGCAAGAAGAAGAAGCTGAAGGGAGTCTGTTAATAATCTTACTGATGCACATATGTATGTTTAACAGAATGTGGGGGGGGGTAGACAAAAGTTCAAAACCATGAGAAAAAAAATAGTCTCCATGGCGTAGAAGCGAATGAAGAAGCTCAATGATTTGTGACTTTTTTTCTCATTAAAAGGTCAGCTATCTTTACAAAAGCTAATGAATCAAATGTCATTATATAGAGAAGATGAAAAAGGTCAGATACATATCCTGAACTTGAGATAAATGCTATTAAAGAACTGAAGAGAAATAAAAGAAAGCACCTTTTTCCCCATAAAGAAAATATAATTATGGAGCAAAAAATAGTTTTGGCTGAAATACCTTGGGGTTTTGTTTTGTTTGTTTTTAAAGCAGAAAAATGTATTGGTAGAACAGCTAAAATTCATACAGATTTTACATGGGGAAGAGATAATTTCCATTGAAAGTATAAAGTTCTTTCTTTCTTCATTGTTTGTATAAAAGGTATTTTTGATACCATGTTACTTTCAAGCAAACAACAGTATATCTGGACTACAACTATCTGAATTCCAGAAAAATTATTTGCTGCCATCTGCTGATTCTCCTGATTTCTACATTGTAAACATAGTGTGACTACTGTAATTCCACACAAGCATGTGAAGTGGTAGTTTGCCATTGTGGTGGACGTTTCATTCCAATGTTCATCTTAATGTCCTTCTACAGGTATAGCTTCCTTTGAAGATGTCCCATACATCAGATTGAAAGTTACACTATCTCATTGTCCTATTTTACTTTAACATATAAAGAAAAAAAATACTGAAATTAAGCTTTTTCTTTTCATTAGCCTTCATTAGCCATCAAATACCAAGCTGCAGAGTGGCCTGAATAATATTCAAATGAGGTTTCCTGTTACCTTCTTCATTAGAAAGTAATATGCAGAAGGATTTCCCTTGTTTTATCCCCTTGATCACAACTCTGTGAAATTATTGGTCTGGCCCACAATTCCTTAATGAATTTCCAAGGTAAACGGGTACTTCTTTAATCACCACCTTATGCTGCTTCTTGGTGACATTTTATATTTTTAAGACTTTGTCATGGGATATATCATCTGCAGGTATTTCGCTTTTTTTTAAACCAAGGTGTATTTATAAGCTGCTTCTCATATATTATGATAAGCCACCTCAGGAAACCAGCTTGAAAAATTTATTCTGGCTGTATAAAAGTCACCATAAATTAGAGCAAATAGAATTTGGCTGCCAAAATTCAGCTGATCAATATAGGGCAGAAAAGAATTAATCTGATCTTCTCTAGTGGTGATCTGGATTTTGGCAGCCCAGATCTGATACACCTACTTTTAATCCTGACCCATTTTTGTGACCTGAGAATGAAGCAGCAGTTTTCAAATAATTTAATTCAAAATTAATACAGAAATAATTGCCTTCAACAACTGATTACGAAAGTACTTACTGTTTTTAACAATTCTTGAAAATTCTTATCCATGGACTAGTTATTCCACACTAAACTCAGATGGTTAAATATAACATACATTGTATGTTGTGAATACGTGTATATGTAAGAGAAGGAGTAGCAGAACCTGGAGGCAGAATCAAAATAGGAATCAGCCTAGAATCTCTACAAAGCCACAAATGGACTAAGTCCAATCCTTCTTGAATTCCATTGACCCTTACCTAGCACCAAAACAGTGCTAACCATTAATTCAGTAGATTCCTGTGCATAGGCATGAACAGTAATAAATCAGTTTAATGAGAACTTAATGTGTGGTCCTGGTCTTTATATGGGCTTGTTTCTTTTATCCTATCCATCCTTATTTACTGAAGCTAAGAATTCTCAATCTGCAATACTAAAAGAAAAAAGTGAGACTGGATGAAAGCCAAATGAGAAGCACCACCCATAGGAATAAGCAGCAGATAGCATTTGAACTGTATTCATTGTATTCATTAAAAATAGACTATCTTCCAAACTTTTCTGATTGTTCTAACTGAACTATAGATTTATGTGAAAGCATTTTTATTGAAAAAAATTTTTAGGCTTTTTGCACATCCTCTGGGCCTTTTGAAATAATGTATATTATAATTATATATATGAATATAATATAGTACCAGCGGCAACATATTTAAAGGTGACATCACCTCGTGTACTTGTTAAATTTTTAGCATGCACTTGTTAAATTTTATAGCAAGTCTCTGACTTCTAAAAGGTGTGAACACTGTTGGTGTGATTTTGTGTGGTGTAAATAGAGTTAATAACATTCCTTACACTCTCATGCCAGAATCTTGGTGTATATTACCTTAAGGCCATAATGCCAAAGAATGTAATTGCGTCAAAAGTCAGTGTTGATTCTGTGATCATGAATGCACAATATCCATACTAACATATGTTATGTCAACATATAAACATGAATGCTTCTTTCCTTCTAGAAATGTTAAATCATTTAGTCTTTATGCTTTTATATAAGAGAGCTGTTAAGCTGTTTTTATTATAAAATAGTATGCCAGTCTTCATTTAAAACACACAAACACAAACTATAGATTAGAGAAATAAAATGAAATAGAAAATAATAGAACTGAAAAATACAACTTTGTGCAACTGGATTTTTGATTTTCTTACCAACAGGCCCCAATATGTGCAAGTTGGAACAAATGCCCCAAATACCATTTTCTTGAGCACAGGTTCTCCTCAGGGCTGTGTCTTAAGTCCGCTGCTATTCACCCTGTTGACCCATGATTGTTGTGCTAGGTTTGCCACCAGCCATATTGTGAAGTTTCCAGATGATACAACAGTAGTGGGCCTTATTCAGGATGACAGGGTGGAAGCTTACCGCAAGGAGGTTGAAGGGTTGGTGAACTGGTGTAAGGAAAACAGCCTAGTTTTAAATACTGGAAAAACCAAAGAGATCATTGTTGATTTCAGAAAAGGCAGGCACAGCCACACTTCTCTGTGTATAAATGATTCACCTGTGGAGATGGTTATCAGCATCAAATTCCTGGGTGTGCAGCTAACGAGTAGGCTGACTTGCCTACAGTGGTGAAGTGGGCACAGCAGCATCTGCATTTTCTGTGCCGCATGAGAAAAGCACATCTTCCTTCCCCTGTCCTGACCATTTTCTACAGGGGGACAATCGAGAGCATTCTGTCATACAGCATCACACTCTGGTTTGGAGGCATCACTGCTTCAGACAGGAAGGCGGTGCAGAGAGTGATGAGAATGGCCGAAAAGATCATTGGCAGTTCCCTCCCTCCCATCCAGGACATAGCACAGAAGCGCTGCTTGAGCAGGATCCATAAGGTTATCTGGGACACTACCCATCCTCTTTGTGACCTGCTTTCCTTGTTACCTTCTGGGAGGAGGCTTCATGGTATCCAAAGCAGAACATCCAGATTCAGCCAGAGTTTCATTCCATACAGCATTAACCTTGCAAACTCTCAAGCTTCCTCCTTCCATTATATATTCAAAATGGACAATATTTAATATTTATTTGCTACGTATATGTAGGGATATGGGTCTATACATATGTTGTTCATGGTATGTCTAGGTGAGTGTCATGTATGTGTTTCACTTTGAGAGCAGGCAACTAAATTTCATTTTTGATGTGTGCCATTGTGCCCATAATATAAAAATGACAATAAAGGTTATCTTATCTTATCTTATCTTATCTTATCTTATCTTATCTTATCTTATCTTATCTTCCAGGTTGAAATTATTCACACTGGCTGTTCAAAAGAAAAGCCAGGAAACTTTAGCAGAAATCTCCTGAACATATACACCTACTATATTCTATTTACTTGTTTTTTCACCAAAATTGTTTTCCTGTCTGGGGTGAGATGAATGTTGCATTATGGCTTCAAGCTGTAGTTCATGGAAAATATTTTTCAGTAAATATTGAGGATATATCACCAGATTAAATAATGAACTAAGATAGTTAACCAAATCAAATAGGATATGGGTTTAATAATGCCTGTCAAGGGGTAGGAATTAATTCCTTGTGTAAAAATGGGAAAGCATCATTTCTACATGTGGAACTTCACACTGCCTTCAAATCTAGAGAACTTCAAATCTAGAGAACATTCTAGGAAGGAGAAAATATATACACTGAATGTGTTATATATTTTTAAGAAGAAGAAAAAAAGGCAAAAGAGGGGTGGGGATGGGAAGGAAGGAAGTTTCGGAAACCTACCACATAATGTGAGGCCTAAGTACATAAGACAATATATTGTTTTAATAAGAGCTAGCCTATAACCACAAAATACAATATATCAGATTGGGCAAGTGTAAAGCTAAAATGTGGCTAAACCTATCAAATTACCAGTAATTTAAGAAATGATAAAGTTTGACTGAAATGTGGGCTCTGAATCATGCAACCATATATAAAACAATTTTGACCTTGTTTTTAAAAAGAGCACTGCTGTCTTGAATTCTTAAAGACAAAAACAATATTAAATTGTCCTTTGAGAACCTTCAGTAACAAAAATTATTTAGGACACCATAGGTATGCCAAGGCAAATGGCTATACTAGTTATTAGAAGTTCTAAATACTTAAAAATTAAAATTTGCAGTACTGGAAATAAAGCATGATAGGGTTGGAATAATATCACACTATATAGTACTCACCTACATGAAATTGTGTGCCAGGGACAAGTGCACTTGGGTGAGGGAGCAGATTTTTTTCTTGTTTGTTTGTTAGATAATCTGAGGCTTGAGATCATAGTTTTGCACAAAAGCAAATCCTTTAGCGCCTATTGGAGATAATAGTTAAAAGAGTGGTGACAATTTGTCGTTCTGGAGAGAATTCTAAGGATTATAGGAATTTATTGTTAACATCAAATTACCCTATAAATCAGGGGTGTCAAACTGCCAGCCCACCCCATTGCCAGCAATGGAAAAAAGTTGGGATACGTCACAACACGTCAGGTGACATTGTGAGTTTGACACCCCTGCTCTAAATGCTCTAACCATAAATAAATAAATCCAAAGGATTATAGGAATTTATTGTTAACATCAAATTACCCTCTAAATGCTCTAAAAAGAAAGAAAGAAAGAAAGAAAGAAAGAAAGAAAGAAAGAAAGAAAGAAAGAAAGAAAGAAAGAAGGAAGGAAGGAAGGAAGGAAGGAAGGAAGGAAGGAAGGAAGGAAGGAAGGAAAGAAAGAAAGAAAGAAAGAAAGAAAGAAAGAAAGAAAGAAAGAAAGAAAGAAAGAAAGAAAGAAAGAAAGTAAGTTTGGGGCAAAGAAACTATAATAGTAAAGTATTTATCCATTTCTAACCAGGCTCCATAGGTTAAGGAGATATTTGGTCTTTTGCTGAGGGCTGCATAACTTCAAAGTATCAGCTGAGCCATTAGAAGAGATTTAAGCAGCAAATTAGATGACAGAAAGGAACATAGGACAATGGGCCTCTGTGCACTATTCAGTCTGTGGCAGTTTTCCCATTGGAGTTGATCAGCCCTGCTGTGAGCCAGAGTAAAGCAGCTGCCTCAGGCAACTGAATTTGGTCATTGTGAATAGGGAACAAATTGATTTTAAAAATTAATTCTCATTTATATTTATTGCCAGGAAAGAGGTAAGTGTGGTGGGACTTTCTCCTCAGGTACCTATCTAACCTAATCAGCCTTGGGTACTCTTCATATTGACTTGAGAGATATTTTCTGGGCAGTTCTCACTTCCCATCAAAAGCTGTCAATCAAAACTGCGACTAGCTGGGTCTGTTACTTCAGTATACTGCTAATGATTCCAAAAGAGACAAACCCTCATCCATAGTATATGAGAGGGTGGTTATTGGCTTATTCCTGTGGTTTAGCTTCCTTGCTCAAACCATTGAGAACAATATGCCTCTAGGGTTGCTGGGAGCAAGACATCCATTTCTAGGACTGAAAGTTCATAGCTCAGCTTCAATAAATCACTGGTGCAGTTTTCAGGTAAAGGGGAGTTCTTAATCTGCGATCCATGGATTTCTTCTGGATGGGAAAAAAATTACAACTCTAGACTCTAGTTCACTTTTCCTTCAGTAATGATGGTTGGCAACAAAGTAATTTATGGCTCTAAGAATCCAAAAATATCTGTTAACTTCAACAATTCTCTCTAAAATTTAATAAACAAGAATTTATCAAAGAAGTTGAATATGTTCTAGTCAATTTCACAATGCTGTAAAAAATCCCAAAGGAGCTTTCTTTTGAAAGGCAACTGAACTTTCTTGGTTTTAACAAGAAAGTCCAGTTGCCTTTTGAAAGAAAGCACCTTTGGGACAACCATGACTTGGACAATTGAGAATCTCCATGGACAATACTATAGAAAACGCTCTCAGTATCTATCTTCACCAGCAGCCTCCCACAAGGAAAACCAATAATCTGCCAGTTTGAAACATGTGATAGCAGACAACCCAGAGAAAAGATGGTTGTCCAATGCAGCTGTAAAAGCAAGCAGGAGGGGGAGAAATGAGGGATGATAGTGCCAGAAGCATTGTTACGAGGTGTGCTGTGTTGGACAGCTTTCAGGATTCTGGTGTTCTATTTTACTACAATAAAAAGCATTTCTGGAATCGGTCCTATGCCTTTTCTTGACTTGGTCTCCCTCAAATGGCTGATGAAAGCCTGTCCAAATTCCCATTACCCTATCTTATTCTAAATCCAAATAAATGAGTGGTTATTTTGAATTTCTTTCTCATGTGTCTCTCCTTATAAAATCTCCCTTACTAGTCCTCCTTTAACAACTCACTCCTTCTTCCCCCAAGATCCGTTCTAGCGTGTTTCCTCAAAAATAAGACCCGGTCTTTTTTTTTTTTTTTTTTGCCTCCAAAAGAAGCACTAAGTCTTATTTTGGAGGGTTTCTTTTTCATGGTCTCACCTTACGGCAGCGGCACCAACAACCCTGCCCAACTGGCCCACTTTTTCTGTGTCTGAAGGAAATGCTTCTGCAGCTGAGAATGGAACCCCAGATTAACGTGTGTGGCATCCCCCAGGCTGCATTTTGCTGTTAGAGGCCTTCCAGAAAGGCCTCTGCAGCTGAGAACTGAGCTAAGGATTAAATCCATAACTCAGTTCTCAGCTGCGGAGGTCTTTCCTTGAAGGCCTCTGACAGTGAAATGCAGGCTGGGGGGGCACCACAGAAGAAATGGACAGATGGGAAGCAACAGCAAGTGGGTGTGGGGTGCGTGGGGCAGCTCCACCCCCCACCCCTGCCCTAGCTTGGTTTTTAGGCATGAAGCTAGGACTTATTTTCAGGGTAGGTCTTACTTTCAGGGAAACACAGTATATTCCCCATCTAGATATCTGGAGAAATGCTGTTATTACCATATGGATTCTTACTCTCATATGCATCCACAACAGCCTGGTTGACACTAAGTCATACTTTCTCTCAAACACTTTAGCCCTTGAATTCATAATTAAATGTACATTCTTCGTTTTCCTACATTTATTCATCAACTCCCCTCTGCCAGAATAAGCTATCTTCATTCAGATGTATTACATACTTCCTATTTCTCTTACCTTCGCAGCCATACAATATATCCATTTTTCTTTCATTTCACTTAATTCACTCTTTACCACATAAGTCTCTCACATTCCAAGTTGCAACCTTTCACATGCTACAGTTATCACCAGCTAAGTCGATAGATATTAACTCTGCCTCCACCTGGCTTTGATAAATTGAAATTATTGAAATTGAAACTATCTCTCTAAAAACAGTTTGGGAATCTGTTTCTAAAGGACAATGATCTAACTTTGTAAGAGATTAAAGATCAGAGACACACCCTATAGGAGGAGTAATTAGATAACCAGACATGCAATTCACCTTTGTTAAATATCACAGCTGACAAATCATATTATTCTTTAATTGCTTCACTTGTTAAATATTTATGAAGAGTGTGTGCTGAACAATTCTAAAAAAAAAAAACTAAAAAAGAAATCCACAGCCCAGATGTTTGCAGACCTTGTAGCTGAATGTTAATTCATACAGGGAACCCAGAGGCGTAGCTATTTCCGTGCAGTGGAAAACAAATTGCCCTAAGAAAAGATAATAATTCAATTAGTAATACAGGAATGACTAAACATCAGGATCATTTTGTTTCAGGATTCTGTGCACAATGGCTTACTTCAAGCATGCAAGGCTAAACACGTACTTGGGCATAATTTATATTAACCTCATGTCCTTTCTCCCTCTGTTTCCATGGGTTGTATAATATATACACCTACTGTTACATTTGCACAGAAATAATGTAATGTGTACCAATAAAGAGTGTAACAAGTAGGCCTCTCAGTGCTGAGCAGGGAATATATTTCAATGGAAAAATATACAAATGTTAGCTCATTCAAAGCTGAATTATTTTTGTCTTTCAGTTTTTATTTATCTCATTTATTACTCATTCAGTAACAAGTGTTAATAGGCTATACATAAGGTAAAATATATTTTAAAAAGTTTTAAAAGGCATGAGTAGGGTAGAGGGAAGGCTACTTAAGGTGATCAATTAGTTGAGAAAAAAGAGGAGAGTAAGAAGCTTAATTGCTATACACCATCCCTAACACCACAACCACAAATACTGAATTTCATTTTGAAATTGGAAATTATCATCCCTTTTCAGCATATATCAAAAATAATATTTAAAAGAGATCTGAGATGAATGTTAATATTTAAACTTTCAGAGTAGCAACATCCATGATCAAAATTGTGTATTGTTTAAGCAACTATCAGTATGGTAAAATACTATGTAAATTAAGAAGAATAGCATTCCCATATCTCTATAATAAGCTGTGGTCAATATGAAAAATGAGCATGACTGTGTATGTGATTAATAATAAGACTCCAGGATGTTTTGTCAAAGAAGGAGATACTTTCACCATAAGTAATTCATCAATTTTTAATATAATATAATTAACTATGAAGTATTGTTATATTAATAGATTATAAGATATTACACCATCTACATTAAGACAAATGTAGATTCTCTGAAGAAGATGATAATGTTAATAATTTAATATTAACATCTAAAATACTGGTATTTTATATTCCCTTGTTAATTCAGCTGGAAATTAACATTAATTATATAAGAGCCTTTCCAGTGTAAGTTTTAGAAGCTCAGTTGAAATCAATGGGAAACTAGAGTCTATTTTTTCGCTCTCACACTAAAATCAATGATAGTTTAAAACATTTCACTTGAATAGAATCATATAATTTGCAAAATGAACTAGATCAGAATTTTGTCCATGTCATCAGATAAAATGTTTTTTTCTTTTGTCTATTTGCTATTTATTCCATAAAAAACAAAACAGAAACACAAGTTAAGATAGGCAAGAAAATCGTTAGTGAGCACCTGTCCAGCCTAGATGAGTTCAAATCACCAGGACCAGACGGATTACACCCCAGAGTTCTCAAGGAACTGGCAGATGTGATATCGGAGCCACTGAACTATATTTTTCAAAGATCCTGGAACACAGGGGAACTACCAGAGGACTGGAAAAGAGCTGATGTAGTTCCCATCCTCAAAAAAGGAAAAAAAATGGATCCAGGAAATTACAGACCTATCAGCCTGACCTCAATACCTGGGAAGATCCTGGAAAAGATAATCAAACAACGAATCAACGAACACCTAGAGGCAAACAAAGTCATTACTAAAAGCCAACATGGGTTTGTCAAAAATAGATCATGCCAGACAAATCTTATTGCATTCTTTGACCAAGTGACAAAATTAGTGGATCAGAGGAATGCTGTGGACATAATTTACTTGGACTTCAGTAAGGCATTTGATAAAGTAGATCACAACCTACTACTTGACAAGATAGAAAAATGTGGGGTAGACAGAACCACCACCAGATGGATCCGTAGCTGGCTGACCGGCCGTACTCAGCGAGTGGTCCTCAATGGAACTGCATCTATATGGAGGGAAGTGTGTAGTGGGGTGCCCCAGGGCTCTGTTCTGGGCCCAGTACTCTTCAACATCTTCATCAACGATTTGGATGAAGGGATAGATGGGGAACTCATCAAATTTGCAGATGACACCAAGCTGGCAGGAATAGCCAACACTCCAGAAGACAGGCTTCAGATACAGAAGGATCTGGACAGACTTGAACACTGGGCACTAACTAACAAAATGAAATTCAATGGTGAAAAAAGCAAGGTTCTACATTTAGGCAAGAAAAACCAAATGCACAAGTACAGCATAGGTGGCACCATGCTCAATAGTAGTAACTGTGAGAGGGACCTCGGAGTCCTAGTAGACAATCACTTAAATATGAGCCAGCAGTGTGCTGCAGCTGCCAAAAAGGCCAACACAGTGCTAGGCTGCATTAACAGAGGGATAGAATCAAGATCACGTGAAGTATTAATACCACTCTTCAATGCCTTGGTAAGGCCACACTTGGAATACTGCATCCAGTTTTGGTCACCACGATGTAAAAAAGATGTTGAGACTCTAGAAAGAGTACAGAGAAGAGCAACAAAGATGATTAGGGGACTGGAGGCTAAAACATATAAGGAACGGTTGCTAGAATTGGGTATGTCTAGTTTAACGAAGAGAAGGACAAGGGGGGACATGATAGCAGTATTCCAATATCTCAGGGGCTGCCATAAAGAAGAGGGAATTAAGCTATTTTCCAAAGCGCCTGAAGGCAGGACAAGAAGCAACGGGTGGAAACTAATCAAGGAGAGAAGCAACCTAGAACTAAGGAGAAACTTCCTGACAGTGAGAACAATTAATCAGTGGAACAGCTTGCCTCCAGAAGCAGTAAATGCTCCAACACTGGAAGTTTTTAAGAAGAGACTGGACAGACATTTGTCCGAAATGGTGTAGGGTTTCCTGCCCGAGCAGGGGGTTGGACTAGATGACCTCCAAGGTCCCTTCCAACTTTACTACTATTACTATTACCCCCAGCATATTACATTCAAACAAATGTTATAATCTGTATCCTTATGGTTTTTGCAAGAGCAATATGTGGCTGCATGTTTTTGATTCTCCTTTTAATAATATTGAACATTTCATTGCACCTCATTGGTTTGCATTTTGATAGCACTTAAATTCCAGAGGAGTTGGAAGCCAAAAACACTTGCGATCATTTTATTGCACTATTAAAAGTCAAATAAAATCCACCCACATCTTTCAATAATTGAGGCAATGTGGTCCAGTTCTTGGTATTTCACAAGCAAATAAAAACTGAATTTAGAGTCTTATCCATTCAAATATTAATAGAGGGTAATAGAGTAAGTAATAGTAATAGTATTCATATGTTTTAATAGAGGGATAGAATCAAGATCATGTGAAGTTTCTAGTACCACTTTACAAAGTCTTAGTAAGGCCACACTTAGAATACTGCATCCAGTTCAGGGCATCACAATATAAAAAAGATGTTGAGACTTTGGAAAAATTGCAGAGAAGAGCAACAAAAACAATGAGGGGGCTGGAGGATAAAACATACAAAAAACGGTTACAGAAATTGGGTAGTCTAATGAAGAAGGACTAGGGGTGACATGATAGCACTGTTCCAATATTTGAGGGGCTCCTACAAAAATGAGAGGGTCAAACATTTCCAAAGGACCAAAAGGCAAGACAAGAAACTGTTAGAGAATTTTAATTTCTCTATTGGTGAAAAATAAATCAGAAGCTCTCACAGTTGACTGCATTTAGCTGATTCAAAATAACTTCTTTATATCAAAATATTTACATTACCATACATTCTTCTTTCTCCAGAAGATGGTAGAGGACAGGAAGACCTGGAGGAACATTGTCCATGGGGTCGCGGTGGGTCGGACACGACTTCGCAATTAACAACAACAACATTCTTCTTTACAGCAACATAACTTAATGAAGACTTCTTACAGAGACAGACCAGAGACAAACATTTTGAGACTGGAAATCCAGCTCCTAACTCAATACTCTTTTTACACAGACTCAGTAGCACTTTCTTCACTTTGGCTGACTGAGTTACCACATGACTCTTCCTATTCATGAATATTCCAACAGAAACCTAGGAAACTAACCAAGGAGAGAAGCAACCTAGAACTAAGGAAAACTTTCCTAATAGTGAGAGCAATCAACCAATGAAATTACTTGCTTTCAGATGTTGTGGTACTCCATCACTGGAGGCTTTCAAAAAGAGACTGGACAAACCATTTGTCTGAAATGGTATAGGATCTCCTGCTTGAGCAGGGGATTGGACTAGAAAACCTACAAGGTCCCTTCCAATTCTATTACTCTATGTTCTGTGTTCTAAGTGGAAGGCAAAATCAAATACAAACTGCAAAGTTTTCTGTTAACTATCTTTCTCATGTAGCAAATTCTTTCTTCTTCTTTTCTACTATTTTCTCTAACAAGATTATTCTTGGTTGTTTCATTTTTTGTGGAGTTCTTGGTGCTCTTTGAGCTTTTTTTGGTTTTTTTTTTTTTTTTTTTTTTGCTTGCAGATATTTCATTATTCAACCAGATAACATCAGCAGTGTACATCAGCAGTTTGGTTACCTTCCCAGATAATGAAATATGTGCAAGCAAACAACCAAGTTCAGAGAGCACCTAGGACTCCCAGTTCATTCCAGGCTGCTGCTCTCACTTTTTCTCTTTCATATATATAGCTCTTGTCAGCCAGCTACACCCTTCTGAGATTCGAACCTGGGCTGCTTGCACGTTAGGCAGCTGTGTTGACCTGTAAGGCTAAGCCACAGCTCTTTCTCACTTTGTCAGCTGTGTCAGGGAGGGAAGAGACCAGGGGAGGAGATTAAATTTGTAAGGTTCATCAATTCAAAACAATTTCAGATGGTGTACAACCTAAAATTAACAACAATTAAAACAGCTAAAGTAAACAATTAAAAGATGAATGACACAGAAGTCTTGGCATACTCCACAAGCAAGAATATTCTTGGGATATTCTTGTTATTCAAAGGCTGAAAAGAAAAAAAAACACACAAAAAAAGAAAAAAAAACCACAAGTATTTTTTATACTCTATGCTGTTTATATCCCTGTTGTCCAATATTCTAAACTAATTATTAAAAACTAAAATACTTTTAATGTATCCATATTAAATTGAGCTGATAGTAGCCAAATTTCCTTCCATGCTTATTTTTTAAAATTATTACCTTTATTTCCATTAAAAATTTATTCACTTACAAATTCTTATTTGTAGCTTGATGTTGGGGAAGTTCTTATAAAGGAAAAGTTACTTGCAAATTCTTTTAAAAAAAGTATCTATGAAACAAATCAGGTTATACCAATCAAACATGAATTATCTGAATTATTTGGTCCTAATTTATTAGGTTCTCGTTTTATAAATAAATAAGCATTTTAATTCAGCAATAGTTTAAATAATTGCTTTTATCCTTATTCCATTAGAAGAATGATATATATAATAGCTGGAAGATTTTGTCACTTTGGTGAATAAAATTATTTATTCCCTAGAAAATTGAGAAAAACCTATTACAGGTTAGGAATTATTACATTGGTTTTGGAAATAAAAATTACATGCATTAATGTAAAAGTTATGCCTTTTTATTTTGAAATCATTGTAACTAAGTAGCAAATGTTTATTAAAATTATTCAACAATGAATATATATTTAAATATGAATGAGATATCACTTCATTTAGCATATCATTTCAGAATCCAATTTATATATATAAAAGATTCCAAACTTTCCCAGAATTCTCATCTTTAATTTTTTAATCAGCAAAACACTGATTAAATAGTAAGAACAATGAGAAATAATTACACTATATTTCCAAAATTACAACTGCATAATTAAAAAATAAGGTTGAAATCATTAATCAATTGGCAGGAGTACTCAGTGATATGAAATTTATATTTCAAAAATATATACTTAGATAATGTGTTTTTTGTATAGTTAGTCCTTCTCCAAAGTGGTACTTTCCAAATGTATATATATATATCATAAAACAAATAAATAAATAACGATCACCAGGAGAATAAATGAAAAACATTTAATAAAATCAACCTAGCTAGGACACGGAGTAATTGCCACCTAGGAGGTCGTGCCATCCCCCCCACCCCCACCGATATCTCCACCGTTGCCCCCATTCCCGTCTACACACCAGAAGCGTATGTATACCCACGGAAAACGGGGAGAGCATTGAGTGACAAAGGGACGACATCATATGAGTTGGGATCTCCACCATGCCTCCCAAAATATCCGATACATCCAGGAGAAACAACATCCCCCAGAAATATACACGGGGAAGGTAACCATGACTGCTTCACCTTGGGGGCGATTACGCGCTCCCGAAGAGCAGCGCAGTGGACAGATGAAAAGGAAAAAACGGCCAACGGATCGAGGACCACGTTGAACCCCATGTGGGGGGAGGATGGGAGAGACCAACCTGGTGGGATGTTAAAACAGACACGCCCGAGAGTGCCCTTCGTCCCGGTTGCCTGGTTAGGACAGCAGGAGTTACGGGCCAATCCCCATAACGTTCTAGGAATTGTTAATGTTGAGAGTGGGAGAAAGAGGATGGCAAGCATTGGAAGAGATAGTGGTGGTGAGATCATCAGTCATACGGAGGAGGGGGGCACTGGGTAGCGAGGGTAAAGGCAAGACACTTAGTACGGAGTCCCATGATAGGGAGAATGACAACGATGATGACGGACATGAAAGAGGTGGAGGTTGGAAAAAGTCCACTGAGATGGAGCACCCCAGGAAAGGAGGTGAGAGGAGGAAACAACCCAGGGATGTGGAATGTGTATTTGATCAGAGTAAGATGGAGAGTTTTCCTGGTTTACGGATACAGGAGGAGGAAGGGGGAGTAAGTAGCAATATACGCATAGGTAAGGGAAGCAAGGGTAAATCAGTTAATATCACAGAGATTATGACTGAGGCGTTGATTGGTCGGTTAGGACCCGTGATGAGGTCTAGGAGTCGGGCGCAGACGCTGTTTCATCTATAAATAGGTTCTCCCATCAACCTGTATGAATCCTGATGATGTTGGCGGTGGCCAACAAAAGCTTAATGTTTTTATTTAAATAAAACTTTTACAGTTTTATAATTTTTCCTGGTGATCATGCTTGTTTGTTGTCTGATATATATATATATATATATATATATATATATATATATATATATATATATATATATATATATATATATATATATATGTAGGTCTTTGGTTATTCGGGTTTTCTCCGCCAAGACACTTCCAATTTATGCGGGAGAAAACCCGAACAACCAAAGACCTACATATATATATATTGGTTGTTCGGGTTTTCTCTCCGCGTAAAATTGGAAGTGTCTTGGCGACGTTTCAACGAAGTCCCATTCGTCATCTTCAGGATGGTGTTTTCAGCTTCGTGCTGAAGATGACGAATGGGACTTCATCGAAACGTCGCCAAGACACTTCCAATTTTACGCGGGAGAAAACCCGAACAACCAAAGACCTACATACAAATACCCGCGAAAACCTCAGAAAACAAATATATATATATATATATATATATATATATATATATATATATATATATACACATATATACTTTATTCACATTTTTATTTTTTAAACCAACAAAACAAGACAAAACAAAACATAACACACATACACACAGTGTGTGCTCCTTTTTTTTAACAGCAATTTTGTAATGGTAATCTATTATTTACATTTTCCCCCTTATTCTTCTTTAGATATATTTGTCCTTTTTGTCCAGTTGTTTCTTGTTTGCATTTTTCTTCCTGGTACTTTCCAAATGTTAATGGGCCATGTTTCTTAAGACACTCCGAATACCACATGAAGTAAAACTGGATTAATTAAGATGTGCCAGCTTTCTCTAGATTCAGAAGCTCAGTAAATAGGATTGATCTGGTTAGTATCTGATTGGGAGACTTCCAGTGAATATATCAGGATTAGAGGTTAGACTGGAAATCCCATTAATTACAATGATTCATTCTTATACATAGAGAGATACTGTGCTGTCACAGAACTAATTAATTGGGTATGTCTAGTTTAATGAAGAGAAGGATGAAGGGTAACATGATAGCAGTGTTCCAATATCTGAAGGCAGGACAAGAAGCAACAGATAGAAACTAACCAAAGAGAGAAGCAACCTAGAGCTAAGGAGAAGTTTCCTGAAAGTTAGAACAATTAATTAGTGGAACAACTGCCTCCAGAAGCTGTGAATGCTGCAACACTGGAAGTTTTTAAGAAGAGACTGGATAGCCATTTGTCTGAAATGTTATAGGATTTTCTGCCTGAGCAGAGGGTTGGACTATATGACCTCCAAGGTCCCTTCCAACTCTATTATTCTGTTAATCACCTTTGTTTAATGGAAAATAGTTAACTGTAGACATTTTAATTTGGTTAAAATATGTATCATCATATAAGACAATAATAATTCAAAGACATCATTTGTTTTCTAACATTGAAGTTAATTTATTTGCTACCTTGAACGTATCTGATGCAAAACATTCTTCTTCAATCTTATCTCACAGCCAGGTTAATGGGCCTATCAAATCTCACAGTTAAATGATAACCATTTATCCTTTCAGAGTGTTTCCATCCATCACAGATAATTTGGAACTGACAAAGGTCCAGAACAAAACAACCAAAGAAGAGTGACAAACAAGACTGAGAAAACAACACTCACATTTGTATTGGCCCAATATAATTAATCGGATATATGTCTGCACAGTAGCCATTCACCAATACACTAACCATATCTGAGAGAATTTGTAAGTGCCTTCAGCCTCATATAAGTGAATAAAAAATGACAAAAACTAAGAGGGAAAAAAAAGATGCAAAAGTAATATCTTAAATGTGTTTCTATTAAAGGCCATAAAAATGTATTTGAAATTTCCATGAACGATTCCCAGATGTGAACAAAGATAGACTGAACTCTTAATAAGCAATTGATTTTAGCATATATATTGGAGTTTTTCAATTCACAGAATGCATTTCTATTTTTCTTCTATATATGATTGCCATAGTCTCACAGGAAAATATACATTTGGGTTTTTTTCTCTTCAAACAGGAGAAAAATATCACTGCTTATTATGATATTCTAATAATACCATAGCTAGTAGATAAATGTACGAGGCAGCTGTGGAGCACTTCATCACTATTGTTGTTACAAAAGAAAGAGAACTAAAGGAAAAGAGAAACTTAACAATTTATTTTCTTATTTCTTGAAGTTTCCCCAAATTATTCTTTTACTGAAGGTATCATATTGTTAATCAGAGCCTTTTCTTATGGCAAAAAGAAGGGAATAACTTCTTAAAACTATTGTTATCTTCAGAACAGCTCAATTCCAGGTTTTCCCTGTGCTTGCCTCAACGGGCTGAAGAATAATTTTTCTCAATGTTTAAAAATATGTCAGATAGATGTTGGAAATGT
Source organism: Crotalus tigris (assembly GCF_016545835.1). NCBI lineage: Eukaryota > Metazoa > Chordata > Lepidosauria > Squamata > Viperidae > Crotalus > Crotalus tigris. The sequence continues at coordinate 516,820 of NW_024097292.1, forward strand.
AAACATAACATAGGCACGTATTATCATATTTGGTGGACATGTGGGAAGGCGAAGGCTTATTGGAAAAATATACATATGTGGTTAGAAAAAATATTGGGCGAACAAGTGGATTTTAAACCTAAATTTTTTCTACTAGGCATTATGCCTGAAAAGACTAATAAACAGAAATTATATTTAATTTTATACATCACCACAGCAGTGAGAATAATTTTTGCACAATACTGGAAGAATGAAGGATTGCCATCAGAAGAAGAAATAATCAGGAAAATACTGGAATGTGCAGAGATGGACAGATTAACTATGAGGTTGAAAGACAAAAAAGATACAGACTACTATCAAATTTAGAATTTATTTTATTCTTGGTTAGAGAAAAGAATAAAGGATCAGGAATTGAACATGTATTAGCTTTACAAACTCCAGACAACTTTGTTGATTGGAAAAATTAACATATGTTGATGAAAAAAAATTAATAAAAAAATAAATATAGCACATTTATAATCATCTGCGCTACCAGCAACAGTTCAGAAGACGGGGAAACTTCAATGTAGTATTAGTTACACTATCCTTTGCATAATTGCTAGGAAGCAACCCCACTGTACATATGAAATTTACCTCTTATTTATTTATTTAATTAATTTTATTTATATGCCGCCCAATCCCAAAGGACTCAGGGCGGTGTACAAAATTAAAACAATCATCTAACAATAAAACAATAAAATAATACAATCATACTGCGAGTCTGATCATATCCCGGCTCCCCCCGGGGACATCAGCCCCAGGCCTGCCGGAACAGGAGAGTTTTAATGGCTTTCTTAAAGGCCGGCAGGGTGGGAGTTGTTTGAACCTCGGGGGGAAGTTGATTCCACCAGGTCGGAGCCACCACAGAAAAGGCCCTTCCCCGAGGGCCCGCCAGCCGACATTGTCTGGCCGACAGGGCCTGAAGGAGGCCCAATCTATGGGACCTCACCGGTCTCTGGGAACTGTGCAGCAGTATGCGGTCCTGTAAGTAACCTGGTCCTATGCCATGAAGGGCTTTAAAGGTGATAACCAACACCTTGAATTGCATCCGGAGACCCACAGGAAGCCAGTGCAGCTCACGGAGGATAGGTGACACATGGCCGTACCTTGGTGTGCCCACAATCGCTCTCACGGCTGCATTCTGAACCAACTGCAGCCTCCGAACGCTCTTCAAGGGTAGCCCCATGTAGAGCGCATTACAGTAATCCAGTCTTGAGGTGACAAGGGCATGAGTGACTGTGAGTAAAGCCTCTTGGTCCAAATAAGGCTGCAACTGGTGCACCAGGCAAACCTGGGCAAAGGTCCCCCTGGCCACAGCCAATAGATGTTGTTCCAAATTTAGCTGTGAGTCCAGGAGGACACCCAAGTTGCGTGCCTGCACTGAGGGAGGTAAATTTGCCTCCCCAGGACTAATGATGGACCATCCAGTTGACCTTTGGGAGGCAAGACCCAGAGCCACTCGGTCTTGTCAGGGTTGAGTCTAAGCCTGTTCACCCCCATCAAGACCCTCACATCTTCCAGGCACCAGCACATCACGTCGACTGCTTCACTGAAAGGACACGGGGTGGAGATATATAATTGGGTATCATCCGCGTACTGATGATACCTCACCCCGTGTCGTTGAATGATCTCACCCAGCGGTTTCATGTAGATGTTAAAAAGGAGGGGGGACAGGACCGAGCCCTGAGGCACCCCATGATCGAGGCGCCTAGGGATCGATCTCTGTCCGCCCGCCAACACCGACTGCGACCTATCAGAGAGGTAGGAGGAGAACCACCGCAATACGGTGCCGCCCACCCCCACCTCTCCGAGAAAGCACAGAAGGATACCATGGTCAATGGTATCGAAAGCCTCTGAGAGGTCAAGAAACACCAGGATAGAGGAATGACCCCTATCCGGGCTCACCAGAGGTCATCGGTCAGTGCGACCAAAGCAGTCTCAGTGCTGTAACCGGGCCTGAAACCAGATTGAAAAGGGTCCAGATAATTAGTTTCATCCAAGGATCGCAAGAGTTGGGACGCCACCACCTTCTCTACAACCTTCCCCACAAAGGGGAGGTTGGAGACAGGACAAAAGTTCTTCAAAACAGCTGGGTCCAGGGAAGGCTTCTTGAGGAGGGGCCTCACCACCGCTTCCTTTAAAGGTTGCAGGAAAGACCCCTCCATCAAGGAGGCATTGATTATTGCCTGGAGCCAGCCTCGTGTCACCTCCCTACTGGCAGAAACCAGCCAGGAGGGGCACGGGTCCAATAAACAGGTGGCGGCATTCATTGCCCTCACGGCCTTGTCCACTTCATCAGGGGTCACAGGCTCAAACTCGCTCCAGATAACATGACTAAGACCAGCCCCCGGCAACTCGGCTGGCACTGCCCAGTCGGAGTCCAGGTCTCTCTGAATCTGAGCGATTTTGTCCAAAAGAAACTGAACAAACTCCTCAGCTCTCCCCTGCAAGGGTTCCTCCGCCTCCTCCACTTTAAGAAGGGAGCGGGTCACCCGCGAGATTCTGCGGACGTAATAAGTGCGGAAAAGTGAACACGCTTTGCCGCCCTTATCGCCACTAAATAAGTCCTAAGATAGGCTCAATAGTGATCGGTCAGATTCAGAGTTACTGGCCCTCCAACGTCGCTCTAGATGTCTCTTGTGGCGCTTCATCTCCCGGAGCTCCTCAGTAAACCAAGGCGCTCTCCGGGGACCACCACCACAGAGAGGTCGCAAAGGCGCAATTCGATTCAGGGCCCCGGACGCCGCCTCATTCCAGGCCGCAACCAGGGACCCGGACGAGTTGTGGACAAGGGAGTCAGGTATTTCCCCAAGCTCCTCCTGGAACCGATCTGGGTGCATTAGGCGCCTGGGGCGGAACCACCTAGTCGGCTCCCTCTCCCTGTGATGGGGGAGTGATGCTCTGAAGTCCAGTCTCAATAGTATCTTATTAAGATACTCCATAGGGCCTGGCCACTTTTGTATGTAAGCTTTTGTATGCATGCATCTATATTTGCATATCCTACTGCCAATCCCTAAATTCATGGTAAAATACTGTATTTCTATAACTTCTGGGTATTCTTTTCCATATAAGTTTTTGGAATTTAAATATGTGATAAAATATGAATTTTTAAAAGCTGAAGTTACTTTTCAGCTGATTCATTGATTTGATGTACAACTAATTTTCTTTACTCTTAGAAGAGTTGTCATTGAAAAAAACATATAAGATACTCTACATATATCCAAAAGCCATATTTTTTCTTGAGTAAATTACTATCAGAAGCATCCAATATTTATGGAGGTAGAAAAAAAATGGCAGTTAGTCTTTAATTAAACCATGGCTTTTAGGAACATCTCGATATATTGACTTGAAGCACTGCAATATTTTGAGTATTGTGACTATTTTGATATCAGTTCTATCCCACCGTTTTGAATTATTAAGTGCAATAACAACCACAAAGTCTTTGACACTGGATTTAGTACTGATCAGGTGTAAAGTTGCACAAAATATATCTGTGAATTAAAGGTACAGTTAAATCATTTCATTATTAGTTTGGTCATAAATCATGAAAGACGATATGTTTTATTAACCCAATTGGTGAAGCAAATGCATGCAGTCATTGCAACTATAGCTAGATTGAGAATTAACTCATACACAGAGGAAAGAAAAATGTAGATGAGTTAAAATACTGGTTATATTGGTTAGTTCAGAGTCTTAAAACCTAGAAAATCTGGATTATCAAACTATTGAACCATATACTGTAGCAAAATTGTTGGAAAGAAAAGAAAGCATCACTGGAATATGTTGGTGCCTTTTTTATCTTGAAATAATGCAATACAGGTAAAATAGGATTTATAGTAAAGTAAATAATGTAGCAGAAAGAAAAAGAAGACAATTTGGATCCAAATGAGAACTGATGCACCTAAAGGCATTGATGATTCATGATATCAAAGTATTGTGACACTATTACTGTAAAGAATAAATGTCAGTTAATATAAGAAATGTTTTCTTGGCCTGACTTCAAAAGCCAAGAGCTTTACTGGCCATATATATTCTATCACATATGGCAGAGTTTTCTTTTTTTCAAACATAGGGCAATGCATCCGACAATTGTTCAGAAACCCATATGTGGAGGAAGGCCCTCTAAAGTACAATTTAGCATTTCAAATGATTGGGTGGATTGGATAAAGCAATAAAGTAGGATAGGGACATATGTATACCCCTCACCAGTAGCAAGTGGATAATTGCTGTGTATTCAGAACATGCTTCAGCCATTGCTCAGCAAAAATATATAATATACAGGACTTGACTAACCTTGACTAAATCCTGTATACTCAATTTGCCAAAAGGAAACCAGAAATATTAGTCCACACGTTTCACTCACCAGCAGGTATATCTTTAGCTCACACATCATTGGACTGTAGAGTTCATAAATGATTATCCCATATTTTCATTTTTAGCTACAAAATGGATTAAATCAATCCAGTAGATGACATTTAGTCATGTCCTTAACCACCCTATTAAAATAAAATTTGTTAAAAATTATAACAATAATCATATTATTCTTTGTCCTTTTAGTTTCACAATCTATTTTAAGAGTATTCTCCTTTGCCTGCCCAGGTATCAGATTACCATATCAGATATCTGGTAACCATATCCTCCTTTGCCTGTTCAGGTAACTGGTAATTTTAGGTAACAGTGAATTCTTGTAGGACAGAGTTCCCCAACATTTTTGGCTTTGTGGACAGGCAGGTGGATGGGCGGAGAGAAGATGGTTCTGTGTCAGTGGCTCGGTTCTGAAAGGCTCAAGGCCTGGTAGTAGGCCACAACCCACAGGTTGAGGACCCCTGTTATGGGATATAATTCATATACAGTCAAGACTCGGCCTGCACATATTAAATGAGAAGAGCAATAAAGATGATTACGGCACTGGAGACTAAAACATACAAAGAATGGTTGCAGGAATTGAGTATATCTAGTTTAATGAAGAGAAAGATGAGGGGTGACATGATAGCAGTGTTCCAATATCTCAGGGGCTGCCACAAAGCACCTGAAGGCAGGACAAGAAGCAGTGGGTAGACACTAATCAAGGAGAGAAGCAACCTAGAACTAAGGAGAAATTTCCTGACAGTTAGAACAATTAACCAGTGGAACTTCTTGCCTCCAGAAGTTGTGGGTGCTCCAACAATGGAGGTTGGACTAGAAGACCTTCAGGGTCCCATCCAACTCTGTTATTCTATTATTCTCTTAAGGTTAGACTGTCTAGACTATCTTTCTAATACTGAATTTTGTTTACTTAGGTCACTCTTCTTTATTCTTGATGTTGTCAAACTAAAATCGGGAGCACCACTCACCTTTGGCTGAAAATGCTGAAGTTTGTAGTACTATATATGAGTACCTGCATGGGTACCTTTCTTCCTCCTCTCCTCTCCTCTAACTGAAAACAAAGATTTTTGTCAATTTTTCTACCTAAAATATTTTTAGAGATGGTGATACAGACTCCATCTGGAACTTCTGCATGTGAACTGTAGCCTGTGAACTACAAATCTTTCCAAAGAGCTTAGAATTCATCAACATTGCACACCACAAAGCCAAAAATATTATGTCCAACCTGTCATGCTAGTATATTATATTTTTAGCCCCTGGCAATTAAACTAACAAGATGCTTCATTTTGACACCTCAGTCAAACAACTCAAGACATCCTAAAACACCAGTTCAATTTTTGAAAAGAGGAATTGGGGCCAGCACTGGAAAGGAAAATAATCTGTTTGAGCATCATCCTATTACCATAAAAAATAGATTAATTTAAAAAAAATCTGTAGGGTTTATTTTAAATCACTTTCAAAACAATAAGACACTTCTTAAATGAGTACTGTAATGTTCCTTCCCATAATCACCAATGCAACAGGAAAACTGCTAACATCTTTCCCAAGCCAAATTTGTCAGTCATGCTGCTCTGTGCTCAGAGTAACGATGTTCTGAGCAATTAATATCAAACCTTCCATAGCAACTCTGCCTTCTGATCATGAGGGTGCTTCTGCCATCATCAAAAAGTGCAGTGTGAGAGCAACAAGGAGGGGGGAGGGGGGAGGAGGAGGAGGAAGAGGAGGGAGAAGAAATGGCTTTCTCTTCAAGTGAGCTAGGAATAGAAAGATAATTGCAGTGCATTTTGCACAAAATTGCTGCAGTTGGAAACATCTCCTCACTCCCCTCCCTGCCCATTTTCTGTTTTAATTATAGTTATTACTGCACTCTTAAGAAATTCAGCTGGTGTAGAACAATTCCTTTTCTTCCTTTTCAGATGCATCCAACCCTGCCATTATACACTCCTTGCTTGAGCCCTGACATGAAACCAAAGGCTACTGAAGTGTTGTTCACGATGAGGTCCTTGGATGCAATCATTATTTTGGGGTCATTCCCTGCTTCGGAATAGAAACGGACAAGGGAGAGATAAGGAAGCAAACAGAACTATTCTTCTTGGCCTCTGCTTATCCTTTGCAGTGCAGCATTTCCCTTAGGCTGAAGAAAGTGCATTAGCAGGCTGTAATGAATGTGTAAAAGCCCAGTGGGAAGGAAAGCATGGTTTCAGGTATGCATAAAGCAATCTGGAAACATGTGTTTAAACAGACCTTGGGAAAGCTGCTATTTGCAAAGAAGCATTCCGAATTTTAGCACTGAATTCGGAGGAGGCAAAAAGCTAGGAAAACCCCAAAAGACATTTCTTATGTTTGTGCAGTTCAGGCTTTTACCTGGTTGGAGTTCATGCATCAACTCTGTGAGCATAATGGGAAACAGCAAATACAAATTTCAGAGCTCCTGTACTTTGATTGTGACCAGAATGTAAAGGCAGGCCTGCAGCGAGCAGGGAGGCGATTGAAGATAGAAATACAGAAATAAGAAGGTGATATTTATTTATCTACACTTGAAGAGTTCCTGCCAAGCAATTTTGGACACAGTCTTTGTCAATCTGCAAAATGGCAAATGAGAAATATGCATCATGATATCACAACACAATCCCTACAACCTATATACTTGAGTTTGACATTATGATACATATTTCAAAGGGCAGGTTTGTGTTGCAATTGTAGGAGGTGGGTATGCTGAGCCCGAGGGCAGGGTCAAACATGTTAGCAGTTTGGAATCACTACACTCCCACAAAAGACCAACATCCATTCCCCGTGAATTCCGTTGACCATCATATAGCACCAATTTGGTTTGACCATTAGTAGATAGATAGATAGATAGATAGATAGATAGATAGATAGATAGATAGATAGATAGATAGATAGATAGATAGATAGATAACCTTTCTTGTCATTTTTTTACTGTGGGCACAATGACACACATTAAAAATGAAATTTAGTTGCTTGCTCTTAAAGTGTACACATACATAACACACATTTAAGCATACTACATACCACCTATGTATAGACCTACACCCTTACATATAAGTAACATATAAATATTAATCATTGTCCATCCTGAATACATAATGGAAGGAGGAAGCTTTAGAGTTCACAAGGTTAATACTGTATGGAACAAGACTGTGACTGAATCTGGATGTTCTGCTTCAGATACCATGAAGTCTCCTCCCAGAAGGTAACAAAGAAAACAGGTTGTGAAGAGGATGGGTAGGGTCCCAGACAATCCTGCGGATCCTGCTCAAGCAACGCTTATGTGCTATGTCCTGGATAGAAGGGAGTGAACTGTCAATAATCTTTTCAGCCATCCTCACCACTCTCTGCACCGCCTTCCTGTCTGAAGTTTAGTAGTTCAGATTCTTGTCTATAGGTTACATGTAATAAACTTTTAATGTTTTGAACTCAATTCCTGTTCCTGGTTACCTGCACCTGATAGCAATGTCATCATTTGTGTCATTGTTTTCCATCACTGTGACTAGCTGCAGATGTCTCTATTAGCATTTCTGAGGAGTCTTTTAATCTGGATTCTCTTTGGTGGAGAAAAAAAAGGTAATATTTAAAATGAAAATAAAGTTATATGTGTAAGGATTAAATATTTTCCCCTTAATATCAAGCATATATACTTTTATTGATTTCTTTCCATATTGAAATTCTGTGTTGATTTTGACAACTGCTTTAATTCTTTTCCTTCTACCTTGCCTAAAGCAGTTCCAAAAGATGTTAGCCTCAATCTTGTTTGTTATTGTAGAAAAGAAAAAAGTGATTTTTATCAATGATAGCCTGAAGTTAAAGACCAGGAAATTGTGTTAACTATTATGCCAGCTACAAATGAGAGTATCTAGTGTGTGTGAATAAAACAGAACATTATTTTTAATTAATGGAATAGTTCTTCAGACAAATTAGTTGTGAATGCAATCCAAATGTCATCAGTATTAAAATCTAAACAAATCTCTGACTAACTATCCAACTTTCTATCATGTTACGTAATGAAATACAAAAGTTAAACAACAGAATAATTACTTATGCTTCCATTATTTTCATCTCTTACCACTTTTCAGCTGGTTCCTGCAGGAATCCACTCAAGCTTTTACCTCCCAAATTGTTTACTTAGGGCTCCCATCTCTTCCTGTTTAACAGTCCTGGAAGTACAGCAGAAACTGTCAGGATTCTCGTCACTAAGTGATATGGTCATGTGACATCATGCTTTATGATTACATTACTTAGCAACAGAAATTCCAGTCTTAATTATCACTGTAACTTGAGGACTATTGTAGAGGGAGTGACATCAGTCTGTCAAGTTTGATGTGAGTGATGTGAGTGATTTTATCCACCAGACACCATGAACACTCATTACTGTGACCCTGTAAATGCTCCCAGAATCCATTACCACAATGTAGGCCCAAATATTGAACTCTTACTTGGGTTTACTCTTATTGTCTATCTTTTCTGAACAATGCTCTAATAAAGGTATATGATGAAAAAGACATATAATTAAATACACAGATCAGATACAGATTGCTTCATATATTCTTCTCTTTAACTAGATTAGGCTAATGAAACAGTAGAAATTATGTTTTCATTATGAACTCTTCTCAATGATTTTTTTTTTTTAGTAGAATAGTGTCTGCTATTTTCTCCTTGCTTTTGCAATCAAATGACAGAATACTGAAGCAGACAATGTGATATTTTTGCACCCACACTAAATATGGTAAATCTTAGAAATGAAAATTAGGTAAAATTCCTTCAGCTTGCCCTAACCAACATTACAGATCTTGGGAAATTAGACTGAAACTGAATAATTACTGTTGTTGCTCAGGAAAACCTAAGTTCACTTTTGGGGGATATTTTAGATGGACCTCTCATAATAAAAACTGAGCATATTACATGAATGGATCAAAAATAACACCAAGAAACACCTCCATTTTCTCTCTAAGGCTGTTTTTGCTTATCTCATAATCCTATAAAATTGTGAAGCTAACAACTTCTGTGCCATGTTCTTTCCAAGACAATCCTCTCTTGAGTGACTTTCCAAATGCTGTAATACACAAAGCCCAATGAAACAATTTACATATAGTAAACTAAGTTTTAACATTTAAATACTTATCATATTTCTTGGGATAGTGGTCTCTAGCAAAGAAAGCAAGAAACCAGAGAGCTCCAAAGATGACATTTTTAGATTCATCAGGTTTCTCTATTACCTTTCCATTTTGTGGGATTCCTTTGATTATTCCTTTGGTCAGGGATTTAGTTATTGTTACTATTTATTTTATTTATTTGTATTCTGCCTTTATTATTTTTACAAATAACTCAAGACAGCAAATATGTCCACTGTAACTTCCTCCTCCTATTTTCCCCACAACACCAACCCTGTGTGATGTGTTGGGCTGAGAGAGACTGACTGGCCTCAAGTCACTCTGTTGGCTTTCATGGCTAAGGTGTGACTTGAACTCATGATCTTCTACTTTCTAGCCTGGTGTCTTAACCACTAAACCAAACCGGCTCTAAAGTTTAAAGAATAAAACTAACTTGAGTTCATGAAAGGACATTTTCAATGACAAATGTGATAATAGGATCATTATTAAGGCACCACTGAACACACATGGTAGGCAGCCATATTGACCAGCTATCATATTTTATAACAAAGCAAGCCTTTCTTTGTCTTCCATTCTAGCCCATGTATGCTAACATGCACAATACTTCCTAGCATCTGGTGGTGGCTTTCTTGCTTACTTATCTCATAAGACTCAATCAATACGATCCAGATTCTCCTCTCAGAAGAAATTGCAGGCAGTCTTCACTTAATGACTGGTCACTTACTGGCTGTTGGAGTGTATGACAGACCTCTTACCCCCCCCCCCAAAAAAATGTACTTACAACCCAGATTCAAAGTTACAACATTCTGCCCAACCCCATCCCCATAGGCATATGATTACATTTTGGGTGCTTGGCAACAAACCTGCATTTACTGCTGTTTGCAGTGTCCAATAGTCATGTGACTGTGATTTACAACATTTTTGCCAGGAACTGATATTTTCTTTTGTTTTCCTGCAAAACCCGCTCATTACGAACAATAGATTTGCTTAATGACCGTGGCAAAAACAAAATGACTCAAATCAGGTCAGTCACATAATGACCCATTTAATGACTGACATGGCTTACAACTTACATTTATCCAATCATATAATCTAAGAAAAATAAATGAAAAAATTCCAAGGGCAATGACTGACTACTGAACAGCGGGAATATAAGTGTGAAGACCTTTATTTTAATTGGTATTTTCAAATATGACTAATTAATAGGAAATACACAGCAGCAGCTGCAGAAAAGGGGGAAAAAGACATATAAATAGAGCTCCATTCATTGTCAAGTCTTCAGAAACTGAAGCAAAAGCTAACATCTGTAAAAGTCTTTCCCGCAGTGAGAAAATTTGTATCTATCTCATTGTGATGTGTTCTGCTAGGAAGCAGGCTTGTTTTCTTGCACGTACAGTATCTTATTTAATGCTTTGGGGAGAAAAATGGTATGAGTAAATATCTAACTTACAATAGATTCCATTTTCAGGCCAAATAGAGAAAGTGAAGGCAAGAACAGAGGAGGCATTTGTGTCAACTATTTTCATGTGTCAAGCAACTGACCCATAACTTTCATTGATGCTGCTTATATGACAAACCTAGAGTGATTAATGTTACATTCCAGGAGCAATTAAAGTTGCAGTGCTGTTAGTTACAAAACTACAGGTCTAAGCATTAATTTGATCTGCTTACCAATATGAAACCCAATTTTGCTTAACTGTGAACATAGAAATATTGATTCCTTTTTCATGAGTTATGTTCTCTTGCTGCAAAATCTGAAATCCTTGTTTCCTGTGTTGAACAATTTAAAAGATTCACAGCTACAGGGTTGTTCTGGGCCTCAGAAAAGAGGATGACCAGTATCAGAAGAGCATAAGCTGCAATCTCCATATTCTCCCAAAGCTTGAATGTGACATGATTAAATGTGAGCAGCAAGCCAAATGCGACACCATTGCCCTTGTCACACCTGCCATTGCACTCTGTATTTTTGCACAAACATTTTGATCTGGATTTCTTTGAGGAAAAGACTCTGAGGCAAGATCAGTTTCCAAAAAAGAAGAATTTATTGGGTCAGCTGAGCAGGCTTTATTCCCAAGTAAGAATGTACACCAAACAGAGATTGGGAAGATTTATGCATTTCTGTATTTTATTGCATGCATATTACCACCTGTGGTAATACGTGGTGAAGCCTCTATTAATTTTTTTACCATATGTCTTTATCATATATGAGTTCTTAAGGTGACTCCTTTATTTTAAATCTTGTTTTGTATATGGCTTTCTCACTTTGACCTAATGGTGGTTTCTGCACAAGCATACTTACCATGTTTCCCCAAAAGTAAGGCCTACCCAGTGGTGGGATTCAGCCGGTTCACACCAGTTGTTCTATCCCAGCCTATGGCTGTCCTTGTTAAAAGCACAAGGACAAAACTCCTGTTGAGAAAATAGGCTGGAGACTCAAAAGAAAACAAACCCCTTTTAATATGGGTAACAAACCTGCCAAATAGTCCAGAAACAAAAGCAGCAAAACACAATCCAAATGGAGGAAATTGTCCACACGAAACACAATGCAAAACAGAAAAGTAGTCACCGGCAATACTAACAGAATATGATCCCATGAAGTACTTTGCAATGGTTGCCTTCAGCAACCAGCACCACCCACACCTTCCCTTTTTATAAAGCAGTCCCAAGGCGTGGCTTCTCAATGCCTTCTCCTCCTTCCCTGGAGTTGTCGTATTGACTGCTGCTGATCTGCTCTAGCTAATTGCCTGCATCTACGAGCATCAATCATGTCCATCAGGTGTGAATCCTCCAAGTCTGACTCATTCTCCCCACACAGCTGAGCTTCATCTGGAACATGACTGGAGGGCCCAGGCTCTTCATCAAACCGTGAGTCTTGTAATTCATCAGAGCCTCCCTTTCACCCTGATGGCCCTCCAAATGCCTCCTCCACCTCTTCCTCAGATTCCCCGGACTCTGCTGTTGGGAACACAGGCTGGCACAGAATCACGACACCAGTTCATTGTTGCCCAGGGCCAGAATGGACTTCCAGAAGTGACATCCACACAGAGAACAGGTTGTTCACATATTTGAATTCCACTACTGGGCCTACCCCAAAAATAAGCCCTAGCCTTATTTTCAGGGAAACAGTACTTACAAAAGTTTGGAGCATTTGTCAGATGGGTCTAGCAGAATTAAATTTTTCTTCCTTCTGCATCACTCCCTTCCTTCTCTCAGCTCACCTACTCTCCCCTTTTTCACATCCATGTAGATGGTACATTTCCCTTCCTCTGCTACTTTGTCTGCTTCCCTGCCCTCACTGTCCCTCTCAGCTTTACTGTTCACTTAATGTGTTCCTTGTAGTTGGTCATGTCTAAGGGAAACCAGGAAGAGAATGAGATGTTACTCTTTTATTTTCCTTTTTCTTTTTTTAGAGTTTTGCCAGGGAATGCTTTGGCTGTTTCTTGCCTATCCAATTATTCAACAGGCTGCTAGTGTTGGTTGAATGGATGAATGGATGAATGGATGAATGGATGGAGGGATGGAGGGATTCAGGAACTAGAATTCTGGATTCCAGTCAGAAATCAGCTTGCCAGGTTCAAATATAAGAGCTCAGTCAGCCCAGTTCAGTTCCCTGTGGGCTATTGAAAGATACACTATAGAGAGCTTACATTGCCTAAGATGCCAGTGGTGCTGGACTTGCACCACAAAACCATGACAAGCTATGACCTCCTTGACATCCCATTTACTCTCCCATAGATACAATATAAAGATGCTGCTCTGAAATATGTGCTACAGTGAAAAAGTTTACTACAGAACTAAGATCTAGGGATTTCACTTCAAATGTTCAAATGGACGTCCAGGCTATACCTGACTATGATATAAATCAAAATATATTAGAAGAGGAATCAACAGAAACAAAAGAGGAACTTATTCTATCTTACAAACCTTCCACCTGCAACTTTGAGGAACAGAAGACGCAAATACTGAGACTTCAAACTACAAAGCAACGACGCTTCAAGGAGGAGAGATACAGACGTCTAATGCAGAGGATGGAATTGCTATTATTGCAAAGGCTACTGCAAGCAACAAAGACAGATCTACTGGCTGAAAGGGAAGCGTCCCTATGGAAACCCTCCTGGCACAGGAAAAAAGCCAGAATTAGACTGAAAAGAAAAATTTAAAATTGTGTAATGGATTTAAAGGAAATTTTTGATTTATGGTTTGTTTTAAGGATTATGATTTAGAGTTAGAAGCAAGAAAAAATATAAACATATATATATGAGGGTGATTTTTAGAAAAGATATTTTAAATAGATTAAGAATACTTTTTGGAATAACAGATTTATTTGATGAAAATTATGTATTGGAATTGAAAAAATATTGATTTTTAGATTGCAATGGTTTTAATAATTAATGCAGTGTTTTAACTTAGATGATTTTTTTGTACAATAACATAAATGTGATAAGGTATGACAATCAATTGGATGAAATTTGAAGTTTCTGTAATGAATTGAAGTTAATTAACATTATTTTTTAATTAAGATAGCTATTGTGTAATAGAAGAAGAAATAAATGAGATTGGTGATAAAAGGTGGGATGAGAGAAATTAAGAACTAGAATATATCTGGAAGGGATACCTGAATTGATAACTTGTTGAGTTAAAGTGAAATTTGATTTTGGTAATTGTAAACTGATAAAGTTTTAAAACAGGTTTAGTAGTAATAGAAATTTAATTTAGAAATGGAATATTTTAAACGTATTATGTTATCTGAGGGAAATAGAGAGGAGACAGTGAATGTATTGAGTTGAGTAGTTTATTTACTGTATGTTTTTACTTTGGAATGTTTGATTACCCAAACACCACGGTGTGTCCTGAGTACTTTTTCTTAAAAACTAAAAAAACAATAAAATATTTTCAAAACAAAAAAAAAGATGCTGCTCTGTATAACACTGAGGAAAGAGTTACTCCTTTGTTATGTACAGTTAAGTTCCCTCCTTTATTCCCAAAGCATTATTCTTTATAAAGCAATAATCAGTAAGTCTCTTTTAATAAAACCAATGAAATGTAGATTCTATCAAATCTGCATCCCACTGTGATTTGACTTATTTTTAAACAAGTAAACTAAAATGGGTGATTAGGAAGAAAGGGGAACACGACTTCAATTTTTTTCCCATTTCTTTCCTTCAAATTACTCCCAAGTGAGTCTCATTGTACACTTGAAAGGGTAGTGACCAGGAAAATAAATGAGCATGTGCTGTATATCTGAGTACACACTTTGATAATAGAAGACAAAACTTTGTATAAAAGTAGAGTTTCCCAATACATTCAAATTGGGACATAATTAGTGAGGCTAATAATCCTGAATGCGTACACAGCTAGCCCAGAATATGTTCTTGGTTCACTAGTTTGAAATTGCAGCTTCCAGTTTTAGATACAAGGCAGAATGATACTTAAAAACAAATCTTGGGAACCTGAATAAAGTCTTTCGTATTGGAATAAGAATGAAGGCAAAGAGGCTTGCATGAACCAGTTACTATTTTGTAATTTCATAAACCTTTGTTGGTATAGCTAAGTCACTAAAGGTTTCTCCCATGGAATTCCCACTGTATCATTGTGCTATGTTTGTCCAGTCTATCTAGTCTCTATGATAGCTTTTTTTTTCAAATAAATACTGCCAGGTGCATTCTGGATTTCTCACCAGCCTGGCCAAAACCATTTAAGGTTAATAGGAAAGTTTGGTCTAATTTGGTCCAGTTTGGTCTAGTGGTTAAGGCATCACCCTAGCCCTCTCTTATGTATGAAACCCAGATAGGTCAGTCACTCTCTCAGCCCAATCCATCTCACAGGTTTATTGTAGTGGGAAAAATATGGTGAGGAAAGAATATTAGGTATGTTTGCCACATTAATCTTTATCAAAAGAAATTTCTACTAAGGAAAGACAGAAAACACCCTGTTGGGAATTTATACTCTCATCATGCAGTCATATTGTTCTTTACTCATTCCTTCAGGAACATATACATATATACATATAAGCTATCTGAGGAGCTGTCTAACCCCTCACACTAGCAGAAGAGGCCTGGAACAGACCCATATACTAAGGAATTCTGGCAGGCAGCAGCATCAACGAGAAGAACCTTTTGTGCTGTGGCCCCATCCCTGTGGAATACTCTACCACTGGAGGTGAGAATTGCTTCCATTCTTTTGGCCTTCCATAAAGGTAATTAAACTTGGTTTTTCTGGTTGGCGTAGGAGCCCAAGGGGGCGAGCAGGCACTCACTGCTGGAGATGGTGGATGTGGTAACAAGACCTCATTTCGGTTCCATCCATCTTTAATCTTTTTGTGTTCTGTAAGATGCCCAGGGTCACTCTATTAAGGAGATGAATTAGGATTAGGGTTAGGGTTTTATTTCATTATGGTTGTGTTATTTATTAATATAAAGAATGTTTGCTGGAATTAGGTGTGTCTAGTTTAATGAAGAGAAGGACGAGGGGGGACATGATAGCAGTGTTCCAAAATCTCAGGGGCTGCCACAAAGAAGAGGGGGGGGACTTATTCTCCAAAGCACATGAAGGCAGGACAAGAAGCAATGGATGGAAACTAACCAAAGAGAGAAGCAACCTAGAACTAAGGAGAAACTTCCTGACAGTTAGAGCAATTAATCAGTGGAACAACCTCCCTCCAGAAGTTGGAGAATGCTCCAATACTGGAAGATTTTAAGAAGAGACTGGACAGCTATTTATTTAAAATGTTATAGGGTTTCCTGCCTGAGTAGGGGGTTGAACTAGAAGACCTTAAAGGTCCCTTCCAACTCTGTTATTGATATTGCTATTGTTATTGTTACAACTGTAATAAAACACAGAAAGACATAAAGGAATCATGATTGTTTCATATTTTCTTGTTCTTCTCCTCTGCCAGAAAATAAACACAAAATTTTATATAAAATCTGGACTTTGAAAGTCTATTGCTTGTGTCAAGACACTCGGGCAAAGTATGATAGAGCAGGTCATTACCTTTTAGTTGCTATATATTTTAGTGCTCTCTCTACATTTCCAACAATACAATCCTGCTCCGTGTCTTTTGGATAGAATTATTTAGGCAGAACAATAATAGAAACAATACTAGAAGGATGGATGGATGGATGGATGGATGGATGGATGGATGGATGGACGGATGGATATGTCAATGGATGGATGGATGCCATTTATCTAAAGACAGAAAGATATGTTCTCACTATCTTTAATTACTCTCAGAGAACGACTTATTGTTTGACATAAATTGCAAACTTGAAGTTCTTACACTCCAAGTACTGTAACTACAATAAATTCTTAACAAAAATGTGTACATGCATGCAACACATTCCCAAACTCTTAGCTTATCAGTCATAAAAACACTACTTGACATTCATCATTGATATGACTGAAATAGATAATTGAACAGCTGCCAGCAGAATTTAGCTATTGGTGTGCTTGAACAATGAAAATTGAAATAGCTAATTATTCATGAATGCTTGAAATCCAAATGGAAAAAAATAAGTAAGGTTAAAAAAATAGAGTTGTAGTACTGAGAGAAAATTTCCAATAAGTTCTCTTTAACATAGTTGACTTGGATAACATGAAAAACATGTAGTTAAAAACACATCACTGCAACTATCATTTTGAAGGAGTTCAAAAGAAGGCTTGAGAAAATGCATAGAGGATAATAGTATTAATTAATAATCATGATGGTTATATATTGAATCTAGTATCAAATATCACCTGCTAAAGAACAAAAGGAGAAGCAAGCTGTTTAGACTGACCCATTGAGAATCTAATGTAATTTATGCTCATTACCATTATAGTGATATAATATCTAACCTCATTATAAGATGTTAGTTTAAAATAACATATATAATATCATATCATATCATATCTTATCTTATCTTATTATATTGCCATTGCCTTTTTTCTAGGGCTATGAAAAAGTGGTTGGCTCGTGGACACCTGGGTGGCTTTCATGCCTCTAACGCGACTAGAACTCAAGTCACTGTACACCTAGTCCAATGCCTTAACAAGACCAAATTGAGTGTCATATAATAACACCATTGAACAATTTTGCAATGGGACCATAGTCTTTGGGAAGAACCAACTGTCCATACATTTGGCATAGATAATAAAGGATGCAGATCAGATATTTCCCTAATGCTTTTAAATACTTTTTTTCTTTGAAGTCATATATTCTTTTCTTTTTTGAAGATTCTCTAATCATAAAGGTCATTCTCCAAAATTTAAGTTCTCAGAATGTCATCTGAAGTGAGTGTGTAGAGCCTTTTAGTTAACAATCTAAATAATTCAAAGGTCAGTACAAATGCTCAGATGTCAGTGATGTGGTTTTACAACTAAGATCCTGATTTTTCAAGTCCATCTTTTCCATAATTTAATGTTTAATATGACAAGCAATAGTGCATTAAAGACTTATTAGGGACAGTTGAAGAAGGTGGCTTTTGGGTTCTTTGAGTGGAGGATTTCTTCAAACCTGCTCCTCTATCCCATTATAGCTCCTACATTGCAGATGGGAAGAGAAGTTATTCTAGAACTTTCAGATTTGTAGTTAAAAAGAATTTAAGGGAATTCCAAACAAGGAATTTATTGTGGAATCATGCTACCAAATACAAAGAATTTTATAGACAGGTACAAATGTCACTGTTGTATATTTATTATGCTCCACTGCTTATCAAAGAAGATCTGACAAACAAAGAGAAATGAAGCAGCATATTATATTTTTTCTTGGTATTGCTAGGAGCTTTATCTCTGGAGACACTTGTCCTGTTTTGAATACAGCAGGCCAAGAGTAGGTGAGTCTTGGACTAGATAATCCTATCTTATTATGGTCACATTTCAAGAGCAAAATCCAGGCCAGGACAGTAATGCAAACCACAATTTCAAGAACGTAGCAAGACACAAGAGAAATGTGTCATGAGACCAGAATCAGAGATCAGCCCAGTGGTCTAAGTAAGGAAATCGGGCACAGAGAATCATAATCTATAAGATTCAAGCAAGTAAGATATGTTACTTCCAGTACAATAGAACTGGAACTGAATTTTTAAAAATAAAGTCATAAAGCTACCAAAGAGTCTTCAAATAGCCCTTTGTGAGGAAGATGCAGTAAAATAGTTCATTAAATAAAGCAAAGTCTATTTTTTCATGCCCAGATGTCAATGCTACCTATGGTCCAGAGAAATCTCAACTTTCATGTTTGATGAAGGATAAGGCTTTCTATCTCAGAGTAAACAGTTCACCTGTATTGTATTTTAAGACTCCAATTTAAATTCCTTCTGCTATCAGTGGATAGTGGCAGTATGTTGTGAACTTCATCCTCAGATGAAAAGGGCAAAATGTAGAAACAACTTGTTAGGGAATGCAATAGTATGAAGAGGTCACTTTTGTGGTGAACCACATGCTTCACATTTCATCTATTTATATTACAAAAATTGCCTGCCTCCAAAAGTCTCTCCTCCAAAGAAAATTCAAATTTAAGAGATCCTGATCCAGGAACTTTTCACTAGTTAAGAAAAATAAGAAATATGTAACAAAAATAATTTCAGCTTTTGAGCGGGTGACTGCTGCCCATTACCAACATCCTTTTCCTACCATCCTGACCCATCAGATTATCACTTGCCCCTAAATCCAGTTTTGACTATTTGATTTTCAGAAATTGATCTCATGGTTTTTTTATTCCCTTGAAAAAGAGTAATTCAATACAACAGATGCCTTCAGCTTTTGATAAGCCCTCATTGTCTCCAAACTTTGCAATCTTTCCTCCTTTAGTTCTGCTCCAGCTCTCCTTGGGATTTTCCCTAGGCAAAAAGTAAGATTATTTTTTCCTTACATTAGATCCACAAATTAAATCATGATGGCTGTTTGCTTATCCTTATGTGGGAAACAAAATAACCAGGGACCATTAGCCTGAATGGCAGGAAGTAATTACTTTCCTCTGGTCCTCTGATATGGCATATAAGAAAGAAAAAAAAAAGATTATTGGAACTAATTCCACATAGAGAAGTGTCAATGATATCTAGGCAGTTTATTTTAAAAATAATTCCAGCAGATATAGCTTTAAATAGTGATTTGTAAATGTTTTTTATCTTTATTTTTGTCTTGGTTTTTATTTCACCATTGTTTTAAATTACATTACTTTGATCACTTTTTTCCTTCCCCAAATACAACAAACAATATTGAGAAATTAATATTAGGCCTGATCTCTCATGGTCAAAAACAATTAGTAAACTGTTGTCAAGCAGTTAAAGATAGATAGAACTAGAGTGCTTATATTATGCTATTTTCATTCAGCCTTTGCATGAAATGTCACCCAACACACCAATTAATGTCAATATTGGAAACAATGTGCTGGCAGTTTAGATATGAGAGTTTTTGCCTTTCTGTTAACACACTCAATCAGTTATCAAGAATTGCATTCAGGACTCCTGTTTCTGTTGTTAACATACAGTATGGGTGATCAAAGAGATTGTCTGCTCAAGCGTAATTGCCAAATAATTAGGTATGTGTGTGTGTGTAGACGCACATACATGCACACACACACACACTAAAAAAAAGTCTGTCCAACTTAAAATACAGACTTTTTTTGCCATTGCCGGCAATGGGATGGGCACGATTTCGCTATGATGCATCCGGCTGTAGGTTCATGATCTATAGAACACTTCCCAAGGCAGGCATAACAGAACAAACAAACAGAGTTGGAAAAATAAAATACAAAACAATAAAACAAACAAGCAAAATGAAACAAAACAAAAGCATACATTCAATCCTAACAACAACAACAAAGAAAAAAAATAGTGTACAAAAAAAGAAGAAAAAGTGGTCAATTAAATTTAACATTTAACATGTAGGATCCATCCTGCCTGGGTGCTGAAAGAAAAGAAAAATCAGTAAATTCTCCTCCCCTTTTACAAATAGATAAAGAAGAAAGAAGAAAAACAGGTTGAGCTAAATATTACACTAATCTTCAGATCCCTCTGTTAATCATCTGTTATTATATTTAGTGCATAGAAAGTATACAAATAGTTTCCAGTCTTTTATTAAGCTGTTTAGTCCATTATCTCTAATCAAAGCAGTTAATTTCACCATCTCTGCTAGGTCAGTCAATTCAAAATCTATTCTTCAGTCAGCATCTCTTTTTCTTTCTAGTATTTGACAAATACAATCCTTGCAGCCATCTTTATGTGAAGGAATAGCACCCCAAATAGTTTTTCAATTGGCTTGTTCATCATACCTAAAAGAAAAGCTTCAGGTCTCATTAATATTTGTATCTTAAATATTTTTGCATTGTCGTTGTTTATCCAGTAAGTTTTCGCATATTTGCAAGACCACCACATATAATAAAATGAACCTGAATTTTGATCACATTTCCAGCACTTGTTGGAAATCCCTTTATACATTTTCACTAGTCTATCGGAGGTCAAGTACCAACGATTCATCATTTTGTAAAATTTTCTTTCAAACTATAATTTAATATAAATTTTAGTCCATTCGTCCAATTTCTTCTTAAAATCCTCCAATGATGGAGCACCCACAAATTCTGAAGGCAAGGTGTTCCACTAAAAGTTGGCTACAGCTCCCACAGTTGGACAACATAGTTAGGAATAAAATTTATTATAGCAGTAGCATTTAGACTTATATACCACTTCATAGTACATTACAGCCCTCTCTAGCAGTTTATAGAGCCAGCATATTGCCCCCAGCAATCTGGATCCTCATTTTACTGGCCTGGGAAGAATGGAAGGCTGAGTCAAACTTGAGCCGGTCAGAAACGAACTGCTGGCAGTCAGCAAAATTAGCCTGCAATACTGCATTCTAACCACTACACCACCATGGCTCTTTTTAATTATTATTTATTAATTAATTATAAATCAAGAATAGTGGGCATAATAGACCGGTAACAGTCACTGAATGAGACTGAGGCAGATAGGGAATTTATAGCCCCTCCTATTTCAGTTTCAGCGTGTTCTCTTCCCATGCTTCCTCAGATGGCCTCCCTTTTTTCATGGTTTCTTGCTGATTAATTCTAGAGAGTACAGGAAGGAAGTTGACATTAATGGAGATACAGTACAGTATGCAGGAACTGTTGCCTAAGAAAAAGGGGCTAAGACATTTTTTAAGACCAGAACATCCAGGTAAAAATCAGGAGCTGCTTCAACAGACACCACCCTAACTCACTGTATTATAAGTGGGTGGGAGGGATAAGCACAATACCGTCCAACTTGCAAGTTTCAGTTGTTGTAGCCAACTGTAGCCAATAAAAGTAATTTTAGCCTTCCTGCAGAGTGTGATTTTCTGGTCTGATCTACCTAAGAGGGCTGAGATTAACAGTCTTTGCATTCCTGCTCTGAGAATCATTGGCTACAGTCTGGGATACTGTGCATACTGTTTGGGTTTTTGCAAATGTCATCCTGCCACTGTTCTGAAATGGGTATCTGAAGCTGTAGTTGAGTGGTAGCAAAATTAAACACTAAAGAAAGTACATGGGGATATTTGTAGAAGAAAAGCAGCAGGCGTGGATAGTGATTCTTTCTTTTGCTTGGCATGCTTCTCCTATTAGAGTTCCCCCCCTCTAGGTCAAGGCTTTTCAACCAGTGGTACGGGTACCACCTGTGGTACATTGGCACCTGGCAGGTGGTACGCAACCATCCTAGAAAAGTAGTAGCAGGGGAGGGGAATGAGCTGAACCGGTGGCAGCACCGCACAAGCCTGAGCGAGAGATGGCTGGAGCTGCAGGGCTGTCAAGGCTCAGCGGAAGCGTCAGGATCAGTGCTTCTTCAGGACTATCAGGGCTCAGTGGAAGTGCCAGGATCAGCGCCCAGCTCCAGCTGGAGCTTGGCGCTGATCCTGGCGCTTCTGCTGAGGCCAGAAGAAATGCCGATCAGCTGGAATGTTGCAGCATCTCCAGGGTCTTGTGATTTACATTCAGATGCTTGGCAACTGATTCATATTTATGACGGTCACAGTGTCCCAGGGTCATGTGAAGTGACCAAAGCCTGCTGCAACCACCCAGCAGATGGGGGGAATAAAAACCAAACACTTCCACTCCACCCCTGCTGCCAATCCTCAACAGAAATGCTCACAACAATGAAAACCTCGGACAGGAGGAAGAGCGCCGCCGGGTGGGCAGGCAGATGTCTTGCTCAGCTGTGGCTTGGGGGGGGGCACTTTTTTCAATGCCATTGTAACTTCAAACAGTCACTAAGCAAACTGTTGTAAGTCGAGGACTACCTGTACTTTATCACTTTTTTCCTTTTTTGGGGGGTCATCAAATTTTTGACACCTTGTTAGGCGACTGGTGGTACTTGGATGTTACCATATCCTAAAAGTGGTACAATGGGTGAAAAGGTTGAAAAGCCCTGCTCTAGGTCAGTTTCTGGGAAAACTGGTTCTGCAAAACACCCAATTGGCTAGTGCTTGTACAGTTGGAAATTTCCACCTGGATCCATTTTGCAGCTTTTAAAATGTTAATGGTAAGAGTGAGTGTGTTTAAAGGAAATTAAGGAGCTTTTGATTGCTTAAAATTTCAAGCACATTTTTTTAAAAAAGAAAAAAGTAAAGTGACCTGCACAAAGTTTATGGAAAGACTTGACATAATAATGAGTTTAATTATTGCTGAAATTGCTAGCAATTTCAAGGGAAATGCAAAGACAACAGGAAGCTCAGTTCATTCTGCTTCTTTGTTCAAATCCCAATTACAGACATATTCAGTTTACAACTGGTCCAGGTGAGGGAGTTCAGAAGCAGTGGGAGGCCCACACCACACTAGAAGCTGATACAGTTCTTAGGCAGCAGGTAGCACTCTGTAATTGACACCTGCTTTCTATCACAAGCGATGGAAGCAATTGTCGCATCAGTGGGGCTTTGATTTAAAAAAGAAATACAGCTTCTCTAATGTTCAGAAAATTCTATGGTGCCCAACTCAAGCCCTAATATTAGAAAAATGCCCATAATCAATATTCTATTTGGATTTTGTTTTTGTTTTGTTTTGTTTTTTCACTTTTGGCCAGCTGGCAGCTGTCTCCCTTTCCCTCATCCTCCCAGCAACACTGCTTTGGCTTCCTCTGGAGCAGGTGCAGCAGTTCCAGTTCTAGTGGTTTAGCTCAGGATTTTTGACAGGAAACTTCCTTCCTAGAATGGGAATATGACAGGGTCATCCCCTCTTCTATCAGCTTCTGAAGCTAGGCAGATGGTGCTGCTGCAACTGCCCTTGCTGGAACCAAGGGATCATGGGAAAGCAGGCAGAGGATGCAGGCTACTCCTTTCCATTGAGTTGCTCCCTCTGCAGCATGTGAGGGAAAATAAAATGTGACAAGCTGACATTGGCAGTATCACAGCATTGCAGGCTGAGCAGAAGCATGATGGCTTTTCAAAGCAAAGCTTCAGAAGACTCTAGTTGACGGACAGCTCCCAGCATCCTTTTTTGTTTCTTCTTATGATTCATTAATCATAAGAAATACAGCTCTTCGTGGCTCATTTAATCTCTATTTCAAACATTTGTTGGATGTTCTGGAAATCTTTTATGTTCACTCCTTTCCTTGGAATGTGCAAGATGGAGATGAAGTGATGGAGCAAAGACTTTGATACAATCCGCCCTTCCTAAGCCAGAGCCACATATTTTGGAGCCCAAGGGCTAGTACATTCTCTCTCTCTTTTTTGTAACAAGGGCCATAGTGAGTAGGCCAAAGATATAGAACAGGCAGGAGGATCACAAGGAAGCAAAATTTGCTCAGAGGTTTACTTGTTTGGGGAGAGTTGCAAGCCGATTTTAAGGTTTAAATACTCATCCGAGCTATTTCCCTCCAAAAACAATGTAAAACAACATCAATACAGTAGGTAGAGTAAAATTGCTAGATTTCAGTGTTGAATCAGAAGAGATCCAAGAGGCACAAAGATAGACCACATAGCTATCATGACCCATGAAGTTACCTATAGTATTCCCTACTTAAATAATGGCAACAATCATAGTCACCTTTCAACCTAACTTCTTCTTCCTCATCCTCATCATCCTCCTCCTATTTGGGAACAATCCATTCATTATATTTTAATCATCTGGATTTTGTTCTTTATATTCAAGCCATATTCTTATTTTTCTCAACATTTACCACTTTTTTTTCAAATCATTTTTGGAGGTGTGTTTTTTATGTTCTTCAATTACCATCAAATCTTACATTATCTTTACCATATCCTTATTTCTGTGTCCCATGAAACTGTCAACACTACAAGAAATGTGTTGTCAGCTTCACCACTTCTGTTTCTTCCAATGCAGAAAAATCCCTTGCTTACAATAAGATTTAAAAAAAACCTCCAAACCACAGTGAGGGTGGTTGACAGTTATTGCAAAGGTAACTTTCTTTAATTCTTTCTATCTTCCCACTTCCTCTCAGTGAGGAAGGGATGCCAAGATTTCTCCATAATGTCTTGAATCGTCTAGCAAGTAGAATGTGGCAGGTGTCTAACCTTAAAAATATGTGGGATTTCCAAAATCACGCAGTAGTTCTGATGACACTTCATTGGTGATTGGCAGAGTGTAATCTCAGAAGAATTCTTTAATAAACTTCCACATCCCCTTTCCTTATTCTAAAAGGACTTTTAAAAACACCAATGGCAGCAGGCTGAAAAGGAATAAATGCCAGTTCCATTTCCAGGGATCATGATAAAAGGTTCAGTTTTTTGTTCCTGACACAGAAGAATTATGATTTTTTTTATTTGCTTACTTCTCTGGAGATGCTTCTAGTTGTAAGATCCATGATTAAGTGGCTGATATTGATTTTTACAAGGTAATTTTCAAGCTTCAGGCATAGCACTCTAGTCTTCCTTACCTTCTGCAGACAAGGAACCAAAAGTAAGGGGGGCTACTTTAGTGGGCTACTCAACTAATAAATTATATACTGTCTTGATCAATACTCACTGAACGAAAGGGCAATGGATAAGAGGTTAAAATTATTGGTGGAATATACATGAAGCTGTATCTAGGCAGAGGTGGGGAAATTTTGGCTGCAGGGCTGCTCACATTCACTGAGTTTCTCTCTGCAGTCTTCATATGCCCTGCTGACAATGACTATTAAAATGATCAACAGAATTTCTGGCCATTTACAGGTAGAAAAAGCATGAAAATAATTGTGCAGATCCTGAAACAGGCGGTGCAAAACTAAAAAAAAAAAACATCAAAGAAAACACTAAATTCCCCTCTAAAAGTAACACCTCCCATATGTGTGATATATGTCCAACTACTTTGTGAACCTCAGTCTTCCACTTTCTTGTTAAGTGTGGCCCTTCGCCATCAAGAGCTTGTCAGCTTCTCATCTTTAGATTTTTTTGTGGGGTTTTATCCATAAAAGTCCCTGGATGCAGATTTTCGCCAGTACTTCTCCTGAATAACCAATTCCCACCATTGGATGGGATTTCAATAGTTACAAGTCTCTTCAGAAACCTGCCACTGTGCTTCCCATCAAGTGTATGAGGTGTCCCTTTGAATGCACCAGGCCAGAATACTACTTGTTTAAAAGTTCAAATTAATTAAAACAATGATTTCTTGAGATCCTCCTTGAAGACATATGTCTTCAAGGAGGATCTCAAGAAATCATTGATTAACTTACTAGTTGCACTCTTTTATATAGCCTTTCAATCTCCCAATTTTGTTCTCATGCTTAAGTGGCATGTCTTTCCCTAACATCCTTTCTAAATACAGCTGCCAATCAGAGGTGCCAAAATGCTTCTGCTATAGAAATACTCTGAACACTTGAAATGTGTTATTTTGCACAGGGATAGGAAATGCACAGTAAGCATGAGGCAAGCCAGCTCTGCTATAACATTAGTATGGAAGAAAAGCCACTTATTTATTGTCATCCAGAAATACCTCCAGTCTAGCAAAAGAATGATAGCACAGCCATTATCACTGATCACTCTATGCCGATTATTATGGAAGTCTGAAAATTGTATTATCCATGAAAGCTACAGTTGCCAGAGTCTGCCTTTTATGAACCTCTCTCAAGTAACATTTTTATTGAAGAAAGTGCACAAGACAATAAAATGAAGTAAAACTGTATGGACCAGTTCAAATCAAAACTTTAGGTATCTATCGATAAGTCATATGACAAATACGAGGATCATGATTTCTAATCAGTTTAATTCTTCTCATGAAAATCCTGATGACTTTTATAATGTTGGAGAAAAGTAATCAAGCAACAATGATTCAGACATCTCAAAACACCTTCTGAGTAATTCTAAAGGAAGGGAAAAAAAGTATTTTAGGAACAAGTCTAAAGTGAACATACAGGCTTGGCTGTATGGGGAGTGCCTGTAGTTTTGTCTATGAGTTTCAGTTCATCAAAAATAACACTCAAAGACGGCAGAGTAATTAAAATAAAATGTTATCATTTAGCAGTTTCAAAGCTTGGATGAAATCTTTGTCTGAAATGGTACAGGGTTTCCTGCTTAAGCAGGGGGTTGGACTAGAAGACCTCCAAGGTCCCTTCCAATTCTGTTATTCTATTCTATTCTTGCCTTGGCTTATATACAAGACCTCTGGTGAGACACCTTAAAAGCCTCCAAATAGAGCCATTCTAGAACTACCCTAGCTTGATTTTGGGGAGTGGGCCTACCCCCAAAATAAGCCCTAGTTTTGGAATGAGGCACACACTTAAAAATCAAGCTAGGGTGGGGGTGTGGATCTGCCCCATGCGCCCCATACCCACTTACTTTGCAGCCAGGCCTGTATTTCTCAATCAGGCCTGCATTTCTGGAAAGGCCACTGTAGCCAAGAACTGAGCTATGGATTGAATCCATAGCTCAATACTAGGCTGCAGAGGCCTTCCAGTAAGCCCTGACAGGGAAATGCAGGCTGGAATGCAGCTGCAGAATGAAGCTGCTCCTTCGGCTGCAGAAGAAGTGGACTGGCTGGGCAAGGCTGTCAGTGCAGGAAGTAAGTAAAAAAAATATCCCCTGAAAATAAGATCTGGTGCCTCTTTTGGAGACAAAAAAAAAAAAAAGGACCCGGTATTAGAGCCAATCCAATTCACAGTCCTTTTTTTCTTAGAGAAATTATACTTTATAACTAATTCTTGCCCTTACAAACTGACTATAACGTAACTTATTAACTGAATCAACTCCACTTGCTGTGAAAGCCTGAGGATAGCCTCCAGCTTTGGTCCCTTTCATTCTAATTATCCAGTGTGTACCAGATTAAATTCAAAATGAAGTAGCGGGGTCAGGAAATCTACTTAAAGTTTAATGGAAGTTAATGATTCATTGATCAAACTCATTTATGTCTAATTAAAGCCTTCCTGCATTGGAAAAGACAAGGGGGGAATTTTTTACAAAGCACCTCCTTCCTGCACGTGGCAGGATAGAAAGCTGAAGTGAATAGAAAATGCATGGCATCTGGATTCTGTGTTTCAGGAGCACGTGGCTTGGCTGAAGCTGTGCATATTTGAAGCATAATTATTTCAGATGACTTCACCAAGTGGATTCTTTTTTTACAGGACACAGCCAAAGAAAAAAACCAGGATCCAGCTGTATGAAGCCAGATTGTCCACTAAGCTTGTGTGTATCAGAATCAAACCCTAATAATTAAGCTCTGAGAAAATTACAATAATTAGATTGCGCACAAATGGCAAGGCTGAATCTCAAAACTCACGGAAAGATTAAATAACCAACAGTTTGAAAATGGAAGCAAAGTCTCCAGATACATAATGGAATTTTTTTTTCAAAAAAAAAAAAAATTCTTTAG
This sequence comes from Crotalus tigris, assembly GCF_016545835.1. Taxonomy (NCBI): domain Eukaryota; kingdom Metazoa; phylum Chordata; class Lepidosauria; order Squamata; family Viperidae; genus Crotalus; species Crotalus tigris. Next base: position 545,074 of record NW_024097292.1, read on the forward strand.
ATTTTTTTAAAGACTTTAAAAAAAAAAAACCTGTATGTAGTATGTACTATTTTCTCCAAATTTAAGAAAATAGTCATACTGCCTTTGAAATTCACAATGAATGAATAGACAAACAGCCAAGTATTTTTAGGTCATCTGAGGATGGTATGTCAGTTACAATCATTTCATTTTTTCATTATCTGTAAATTACTGAAGCATTTTTTTTCCTAACCTAGCACCCTGCAGATTTACTGCAATTATTTTCCAGAATTCCTAGTTAGACTATTGATTGAGGATCTTGGGCCTTACTCTCCTACCACATTTCAAGGATGACAAGCCAGCTGGACCTAGGTAATACTTGAATGACAGAAATTATGAGATATATTGACAAACCTACACATCTCAAAAGAAAACCGAATTTAATTCTAAGAATATGCCATTATAAGAATGTCTATTTTTATTTGTTTGTATGTTATTAGGATTTTTATTGTTATTTGCTGATATTCATTCATTTTCATGGTGCTTGTGGTTGGTTATTTAGTTGTGCACAGTGCTGGGCTTCAAATATGTGAACAACTGGTTCTCTGTGTGGATGCCACTTGTGGAAGTCCATTCTGGGCCTGGGCAAAAGAAAATTAGCTACCGGTTCTGCCGAACTAGTGTGAACCAGCTGAATCCCATCCCTAGTTGTGCCCCATGGTGTCTTTGGAAAAAGAAAAAAAACAATATTGTGGTGGTAGTTTCCATTTATTTCCATTTGTGTTGCCTTAGGTTTTAAGTTGTGAACTTGCTTTGCATGGATACTACCTCCTATTTATTGACTAGATGTGGAGGGGTGTATGTTCAGAAAAGCAGGGGTTAAGTGCTGTGGAAACTAGCAATTCTTACAGCCTTTCTTGAGTAGGAAGAAACTCATTGAAACAGAAAGTCTATGGCTCTGTTGCCCAATCCAGTTCTAGAAAACAAATCACATTTAATGTGTGATATTTATATCTCATTAGTATTGCAGAATGGATAAACATGACCATAATCTTCAACAATACAAGTTTAGTCCATTTTACACAGGTCCACTGACATGTGGGGATAACACTTATTGAATAAACTTTATCTAAATTATAGAATATCATATTCTGAAGCATTTGATGCTCTGTTTGACAAATATACAGTATATACACACACATATACCTATGCATATAGATATATCATGTCTGATACTTGGAGACTTCCTGGACAGTCCTTGCAGTTTTCTTAGCAAGTTTTTTTTCAGAAGTGTTTTGCCATTGCATCATTTTTAGGGCTGTAACTGGACAAAAGTCACCCAGCCTAAAGTGGGATTAGAACTCACGGTTTCCCAGTTTGTAACCTAGTGCCTTAACCACTATACCAATCTGACTCTCTTAATAATATAATAATATAATATGGCTTCTTTCCATAATATGGTTTAACAAACATCTTTAGAGGTGAGAATATAAAGAAAGATGAGCTGTTTATAAGTAAAGGCATAATTTGATAGTCGGTAGATGAGAAACCTGGTTCTCTGGATTAAAAATGCAGTGGATTCTTTCAATTTTGAAATCCCAAGAGACAAAAACCCTTGAACTGTTGTCAAGGAACTGTCGAAATATTTTCTCCAGTGGAGGAGGCAAGGTGGTTGAAATAGCCTTGCTACTTTCTTTTCAGAAAGAAAAATGACAGTAATACCATAAACTACAAAGAGTGGGTTATTGCAATTTAGTGGAGATTTGATTTATAATTACCAAAACTTTGCATGATAGATGTTTGCCATTTTCCTCATTTTTCTTAAAAGTCTTCACACAGCTGAAAGCAATGCAATGGAACAGGTTGCTGCACACGTTCAGTGTAAGGAGCAAAAACCAGCCACACGTAAGGCCATCAAGTTGTCATCTGGAGAAAGGAGCTATCTTTTCTAATTATTTGTTCCCATTAATCCTACCTATATCTGAGTTTCAATTTTCAGGTGTGATCTGAAAAGTGACATTTTTCTCCTTGGAGCAGCCTTGGCAGGGGAGAAAAAAAAATCTTTATATGACTCTGGATCTAATATCAGCTCTGGGAAGGAATTGTGTTCAGCAGATTCTCAGCCTGCTCTTCTTTTCAATGCTTCTTTCTAATTACTTCCAGTGTCCAACTTCAGATGTCAGAAAGAATAAAATTCAGAAGCTTTTAGGGAGGTAATAAAAATATTCCTGACCTCTCTCACTTGAACATTCAAAGAAGAATGCTGAAATGGCTGATGGATCCCAGAAATGTGTTTCAATAGACCATTGGAGAAAGCATGGATATGCAACACTGCGTATGATGCCTTGGGGCCTGCTCCTCTCCCCAGTTCCCCGGTTTGAAATTTTAGATTCTTTTCAATAAAATAAAGCTGACAGGATGCACAACATTTACATCTTCAGAATCATCTGTATTTCCAGAAACGTCTCTCAGCAAGGTGGACTTCATAGGTGTTCTTAGCAAAAGAAAATGGTGGGCAGCTGAAATTCACAGAATGATGGGCAGCTGAAATACACAGAAACAGGATGAAATAGAGAGCATTAAGGTGACAGAGAATATCCCAGGGGACTCAATGGGGTGGAGATGAACATATATCCTTATACATTGATATCTTATGACATAGCCAAATCAGTATTGCTGGTCTGCTATCACTGACTGCCCTGAAACCTTTGCACAATGAAAGCCATGCTTAACAGATGAAGTAGGCTGTAACTTAGCTATTAATCCTATAAGATAGACCAGATTAAGAAACAAGACACCATGTGGGTCTAAAGTTACTTTTATTAGGACAGTTATAGTAACAGAATCTTGCAAGTCTGAATGTGCTTCCTTTCCTCCCTCTTTTATCTTCATGTGATTATAGGGAACTCGGGGCGGGGGGGGGGAGTTGTCTGAAGCCTTATCAAACCTTTCTTGGTTTGGGCTCAGGCCAGCTTTTTCTGCTTATTGCTTTGGTAATGGAATTTCCCTGTCCGCCACACTATTTTCTATATTCTCTACCTCTGGAGTAAAGCAAAATGTTTTATTTCTTTTAAGGCTGCTGTTCACAAATAAAAAAGGGGCCACTTCTCTGTGGAATGACCCCATGCCAGTGAAAAAATGTATATAAGTAAATAAATATTTACCAGGGACTAAACTTCAAAGACACTCCTCCCAGGCAATGAAATAGAACAATAGTTCTTTTGAATTTCTGCCTATCGTTCCATTGTAAGAAATTATTGGAGGAGATAGGAATCCTGATCATATCCAATGTGGCAGTCCCTTTAGCCCAAGTCCAGATAGGAACATTCTTCTCCCATTTGCTTTGATGTTATCCATTTTTGATGGATGTAGTGAATCACAGACCTTTAAACAAAATTGTAATTACTCTTTAGGAAGATTTACATCGTCTATAGAAGGTCATTAGCATGTGCCTAATATGCCTGAAGTACCTTTGAAAGATTGAATAGGCCAGAAGCAAAGGTGTTTCAGGGTGAATAATTATTCATTGGTGTTATGATTTTCTGCTCATTAATATTGTCTTGACAACTTATGCATCATACATCGAATAATTAATAGCCATTGTAGTGGCTTCAGGCCCATAATATCACATAAACATAGATTATATTCTTGTAGATTTAGGCAGCTAACAAACAGAATTAGGTGGCTAAAAACAGTTCCTTTCTAGAGCAGAGTTTATGCAAAATGAACTAATTTGCATTGTATTATTATTAACCATGTAAGAGAAAAAGCTAAGCCTCCTGAAATTTACATTTCAAATAGCTTTTTTTCCTCTTATACTGATAGATAAAATATCCATAGGCAGGCAGACAAGCAGGCACACAGGAGCCTCTAAAACTACAGAAATTAGGAGCCAGGTCATTGCTCTAGTCTCCAAAAACTAGTCTGCTAAGAGAAATGGGCTGAATTTATAAAGTATAACATGATTGTCTTAGTAATTCCTGTCCCCAGCCCACACCAAGCCAGCCACACAGAAACATTAGAGAAGTATTATATGACATACTGAGGTCATTGGCAGATTTACAGTACTGAAATAATTGGTGGAGGATATGGCCAGGGGAAAGAACTAGGCAAAGGATAAAAGAAAGGAATACTTGTAGCATGAAAGTCTTCTGGGTCACACAACATTTCCAACTCTGCCCAGTGAGTTTGGCAATTAGGGATGTATTTCTTCATTGCATAGGTATAGAAACACACCAACCAGTGTGTAAAGGTTGTCTACTGATTCCTAGTTTTAGTACTGTTAGGAATGCAGAAAAATTTTATTTGTAAGCATCGCAGTGAATTGCTTCAGAAAATTACATAGGTCTTCTGAATAAGTCTAACAAAATACTTTGATAATACCTTTAGATGGTGAAACAAGGAATATTTCCCCATAGGCCTCTGCTTCTTTTTGAGATATGCAGTAGAAGAGATGAAAAGGTCATAATATTCAGATACATGGAGATAAAATCAATGGCAGAGGCACAGAGCACAAATGCATGTCTGTTTAAAGATTGTAAACACATTTCAGTTGGGCCACTTCAGTTCAAATACCTCTACATGATGCAAGTTAATGAACCAGATCCCATGATACCTTAGAAGTAAAAGGAGAGAAATCTGCATTCAATCTCGAAATAGCTAATTGTAGGAAGAAATCTTTGACAGTCACACAAGGTGAATATAAAAGGATTATTCATGAAGTCTTCCAGAGGCAGTTTTGATTAAAGTATCAGATTATACTACTCAATATAATACTTCAATGATCAGGTCAGGTTAAGGATTAATAATAAAGAAAGTGCTAGAAAATCTCAATATTGTAGGCCATGACAGAAAAAAAAATAGAGTAAAGTTCACAAGAGCACTTTTTTTCTGTACTTACTCAGTTCTGCCCTGAAACCAGAAAAGTTCCACCACCTCTTCTATCAGTTTTGGGTTTGTTTGTTTTTTTAAAAGTCCCATTTGATCAGATTGAAGATTCATCTGATCCCATATTTTGCTTCAGGTGTTTCCAGAAAGCCTGTAAGGAACATAAAAATGGAGGGATATCCACGGGGCATAGTCCAACGTCAAGTTGCCCGCCATCATGATGTGATTGAAGTTGTACTTTTATGTACAATTCATCTTGACCATTCCCTACAGGCTGCAACTCCTACTGTACCCAGAAAAAACTATGAGGATCAGTCTGGGAAAGGCATTTTAGATCAAGTGTCCATGGATTTCTCTAATGCCCATTAAAACCAACTAAGAATCCCTATACTTTTTACCTGTGAGATTAAAGTGTGGGAAGCCCCCCTCCCCAGAATAAAATATTCTACAGAATATTGAAAGAGGCAAAATAGAATATTTCCTCTAAAGGAGAAGAGGAGAAAAATCTCCTTAACAAAGGAGGGAAGCAGCCCCAGTCTTTCTGCTATAGGGAAAGCAGCTTCAAGAAGAAACTTGAAATAGATAGGCTTTATTAATGGATATTTTGTATCTACTCATAAAGCTGGACCACTCTATTCATAAACAAAGGGCAGCCAGCAGCTCCCAATAAGCAACACAATAGGCATAGAGCTGAAACTGACAAGATTACCTCAGGTAAACAAAACACTCAGAATTTGCATTTTCCCTTTTGCCTATAGAGCTAGTCATATCTCTTACATGACCCCTTAGGAATCTGGCAATAGCCATTAAAATATTAAAAGACACATTCTTGCACAGGAACAGGAATCTCAATCATAAAGCCCCCAAAATTGTTTAAAAGCCCATCTACTCTCAATCCCAATTTGTCAGCCATCCAGAAACATGCTGCTATCACTGTTGTTTCTGGCTACCAAATAAACAGAGATCTCCTTTCCAACTGCAACCTGAATCCAATTATTTCTCCTGCATCTTTCTCCCGGCTTGGAATACGAACCGGATCAGATTTTACTTCCAACAAAAGTATATCTCTCAGACCAATCTACTTCAAAGGACTGCTATTGGGAAGATGAAGAGAAAACCTGTGTGTGTGTGTGTGTGTGTGTGTGTGTGTGTGTGTGTGTGTGTGTATATATATATATATATATATATATATATATATATATATGTGTGTGTGTATGTATGTATATATGTAGGTCTTTGGTTATTTGGGTTTTCTCCCGTGTAAAATTGGAAGTGTCTTGGCGACGTTTCGACGAAGTCTCATTCGTCATCTTCAGGCTGGTGTTTTTGGCTTCGTGCTTCTAGGAGTATGAAGCCGAAAACACCAGCCTGAAGATGACGAATGAGACTTTGTCGAAACATCGCCAAGACACTTCCAATTTGACGCGGGAAAAAACCCGAATAACCAAAGACCTACATACAAACACCCACGAAAACCTCAGAAAACAAATATATATGCCATCTTCAATTCCCAATGGAAAGGTGTAATGGAATGTACACCTGCAGGAGCAGAAGGGGAGACTTTTGGCAACACTGAACTTTCCCAGAAAGGGGCCCTGATTAAGAGACTGCACAATCCCAAGTTGGATGGCGTAGGGGAAAAGAAGCTCAGGGTAACCTTACCCTAGAGTTTTTCAGGATATAACTAGTAATTAGAACAGTGTTTCTCAACCTTGGCAACTTTAAGATGTGTGAACTTCATCTCCCACAATTAGCTGGCTGGGAAATTCTGGAAGTTGAAGTCCACATGTCTTAAAATTGCCAAGGTTGAGAAACACTGGGTTAGAAAGTTACAGCTTTAGTTTGGCAAAGATATGCAAGACCAGATGTGTCGTATCTTCACTATCTTTATCTATCCCCCCCCCCCCATGTGCTAGCAAAGATCAAGAATGCCCATTAGAAGTAGTGGGTTTTCTTGGAGAAAGAGAATAATGGGATCCAAGAATAACTATTGATTTTGCCTCATCTTGCACTTGCCTTCTCTTCTTTGTTCTGTAGTTGGTAACTCTTGATCATTGTTATATCATGTCACTCTGCAAAATAAAGACAGAATACCAGACAGTAGCCATAACTTAAGTGTCTTTTTCAAGCGGGTTCATGTCTGCACATTGAACTGAAGGACCCTGTAGTTCATTCTTGTGGGGGATATTTCACTAACCATTTTTCCCGAGCATTTTTAAAACAGAGACCAGTAAACAATACCATTGAGAAACAAATTGTTTATTATGAAACAGGCTAGGATGCA